>NC_044251.1:12665877-12938377 GCF_003957555.1 Calypte anna | reverse complement strand
AAAATGAACAGGATAAATTGGAATCCACAGTCAGTAATTTGCATCATATGAGGCTGCTTTGGCCACTCACACTCATTCCTGGCCATCAATCGTGGGCTGTCAGGTGCTGCACTCTGCCACCATGATAAATACTCCTCCTAACACTCTGATTCGTCCAAACAATGTAATTGTCCTCTATTCTCCTCTTGGTAATGGAGATAATGAATGACTGCACAAACAAGAAGGATTGCTCATCATAGACACAGGGGTGGCTTCAAACTGAAAAGCCTGGAGTACAAATTTTAATTGACTGAAAACACAGGTTGAAAGAAAAGAAATCCTGTCTTCCATTTCCAGGTTTAGAAAGAATCCCTTCTGAGTGTTCCCTGTCTGGTTCAGGGGGGAGGGCTCTTTATCCTCAACCTGGGCCCCCCAAAATGGGTAAAACGAGACTGTAGAAAATCCTGGCACTGGAAAGCAGCCACAGCAATGCCGTCCAGGATGCAATTCATGTAAAACAACTCCTCACTTTAATTGTCTTTAATCCCAAACTGCGAGGAGCTGGTGTTATGAAAAAAACCCACACCTCCTCCAAATGGAAACAGTTCCATCCAGTTAAATACTTATTGTACTGCAAGGAATAGTGTGTTTTCAAAATTTCAGTCGAAATATAACCACACATAAAGCAAATTACATTCAACAGCACAGAGCGTGATAGAAATCAGTGAGCCTACTCAGTGTGATAGCCATCCTGGAGCTATTAAGACATTTGAAAATTGGTATACACAAGATCAACAAACACTTAAAAGCCGAGATCTTATAAAAATTCACCTTGCACAGATGGCTTTTATTATTTATAATTAAGAGTGAAGGACAATAGCACAACAACTCGAAGTTATTTAAATAATGTTCTACATTAGGGGGGGAGAGAGAGAGAGAAAGAACTGGTGTTGTTTCTGTTGATTTTTTTCACTCCTTCAACATCAGTGATTCTACGGCTTTTAAATGTGAAGTGGACTGTTTATCTGAAAGTGTGCTGGCAGACTGCCACCATATTTCTAAGATTAAAGAAAGGATTGAAAACAATCAGCTTTCCAAGGAACTGAAACCACGACAATATGTTTCTGATTAATTTACAAATATATGTATATATTTAAGGCTAAACTACAGAACCAGAAAATTCCTACTAGTTAGTCCATCACAGGCATTCTTACACTTTATTAGAACAGACATCATATTGAAATAATAAGCATGGGAGGCCTTCATTTCTTCTTTGATCTATATTGCTAAATGTCTGACTGGCTCAGATTTAAAATAAACTTCAGTATGTTTGCACATGAAAACTGGAAAAAGACCACAAGTAATAATTTGTTGTCAGTTTCCATAATCTCTCACTAAAAACTATAGTTTAGTCTGTACACTGCTGGATGCCAGGCGATACTAGTCCTGTCACCCCTGCAGTGGCTAAACTTTCTGCTAGGAATTCATGCTCTAGTATGGGAGCAATGATGATAGATCACTTCATCAGCATGCAACTAGCTGAGATGAATTAAAGGCACAGGTCCCAGCTTTGCCTGCATTCAAAATCACTTGCAGGTTAGTGCCACTGAAGCCTTCAATGCCCAGATCTGTACTGGAGAAGGTTACCACAGAGCTTCTTTTTCTCTAACCTTTCTAAGGATCATGATTTCATGACAAAGCCCCCTGCCAAATACATCACAAATGTGAAGGCAAGTTTTTAAGCTGTTAAATGATGGCTCTTCAGCATTGTCCTGTGTGATTGTAAAGTATTTTTTTCTGTATAAATGCTGCTGATTTGCTTCCGGTAAATTAAATAACAGTGGTGCTTAAGGGGCATAGATATCCAACATAGCTGGATTTGGTTTTGATTTTGGAGTTTGTGTATGTAAGTAATAATTTCTCTCAGGCTGAAGTACAGAATATAAAATCTCATATAAGATTAGTTTATTTTCTTATTTGGAAAGTTGAATTCAGAGGAAGGAACACATAGATTTTCTGATTGGGAGGTGAAAGAATCTAAATCATTTGCCCTTGAAAAGCATAATGAGTACAAAATGCTGTGAATGGTTACAAATGGCAGGATTAAAGAATACACTGACATCCTTTAACTTTTCTCAGCCTATTAAAAGCATTCCTTAAATGTCTGTTTAAAAATGAATTTCAGTAACAAATGAGTTAACACTAATAAAAATGGAAAGAGCTTTGGAAATCTCACCACCTCTAAAAATTCCCATTCTACTAAGCATATCTCATCACTTTATTGCCAAGGTAACCATGGTATCTTATGAACTCTTCAGAGCTACTGGACGGTCAAATAGCAGTGGCACAAAACACCCAGTTCTCTATCTATAGATGATAAGGCCATGCTTCAGAGAGGGGGCTGAGCTCCAAAACAGATGCATTTCTGATTCTATGTGATGACTGCAACTTCTTTAGGAAGAAGAGAAACCTCTTACACTCCAGGAATTTCAAAATTTGACAGCAACAGAGAGTGCTACGAGCATATTTCCCTGACAGCTTATGCATTGGTAGGGATTCCATTTAAATCCTGGTCCTAGCTACCTAATATAACACCTATGACATCAGTACCTTAATCTCTTAACTACACAATACCATCCAAAATGGTGGAGGAGAAGAGAGGGCTTTCACATACAGAACTACAGAACCAAGATTACTAACAAGATTACTTTTTTAAAGGTATGCCCCAAACCCAAAGCTTTTCAAACTTTCATTAAAGCTTACCTCTCCTAGAACAAATATCCTTCTCTGTCCTGACAGACATGTTTTAATATTTCTCAAGCACTGATGCTAACATTTTTAGCAGAAAGACTGTTGTTATGCCTCTCTTAGTTCCTAGAGAAGACCTCTCATATTACAAATGGTGAGCAGCAAATGAAGCACCTGGGCAGACAAAGCTGGAGAACCAGAGTTGTTGCGGATGATCTAACACAGAGCACACCAGTGCTCAGAAGCCCCGGGGCTTCCCTATGGATATAGGATACTGATAGCTACTACTGGATAGTGTAGAGCTGATTAGAGCCATATACTGCTAGATGACCTGAAGCAAGGAGAAATTAAAAAGCAAACCTAGAATAGATGTGTCCCAAAGGCCTAAACACACCACTTCTACAGTATTTCTGACTCTTGCTGGTCCGATGAACAAAGGACAAGGAGGACCCACTTTTCTGTGTTTTGCCACTTTAAAGACATCAGGTAACACATTCAAAGAGACAAGCTGATGTGCTAAGGAAGTTCAATATACATGAGAGGGTTGCTGATGACATATGGCTGCTTTTAGACACAACAAAAAAGAAAGATGACCAGCTGTGTGGATTGCAGAATGAGAGCCTGTGAAGCACATTTACAGGAAAAAAATAGATGTTCTAAGGAAGGAAAAAAGGATGATTAATAAAGTAATAACATGCAGTATTGTGGTACAAAATAATCCCGTTGCATCTGAAACAGAAGAATGACAGAAAACTATTTGCCTGCACTGTAAGAAGAAAAACATTCTGTAATCTTTTGAATAAAATTTTCCCAGAGAACATTTTCCTTTTCATGAATTAAAAGAACGATGACTGACCTGTACAAAGATTTTGAAAATTATGACTATACATATGGACACGAAGGCTGACAATGAGCATTGTCATTCATCGAATACAATTTGGTTTCATTTTCTGGAAAGAACTGGGGCTTTGGGTCAAAATGCTAATATATTACTATTGTCTCAATTTCAAGCAAAGCTATCAAACATTTCAAGGTTTTGACACATAAGAAGAAAGAGACACTTTGGCTCTGGTCTTTAAAGTAATAATTTTCAGTTAGTGAATTCCCTGAAAGTAGAATAAATAATGGCATTGTTTGATATACGAATGGAAAAAAAAAGGAACTCAGGGAAAAAAATAAGAATGGACAAATATGTGACAGGAAATTTACTGGTACACTTCATGGCTAACAACTAGCTGAAAACTAAACAAACAAAAAACCCCAACAAAACACCAAAAAAAAAAAAAAAAAAAGTAGCAATTAGTGCTATATAGGAAAATATTAAGGTTGTTACTCAGAGGACTATAAAGTTAGCTGAGATAACTGGAAATAGTTCTGTTGCAGTTGTGTGTGACAGCATGAATTACAGATGAGACATTCATGGTTAGACTTAAATTTTCTCCATAGATTAAAAAGAGGTAAATTTGGTAGGTGTGGAAAAGATGAATTGATAGAAAGTACTTCAATGATGCATTTTAGGTAATGAGAAAGTACTGGAGAGAGGAGCAGTGATACTGAAAAGATGGTGTTCAGGTCAGTCTCCAGGCATAAAGCACAGTGTATAGTAATAAAACCAAACAGTATTACAGTGATTTTCTTCTCCTAGATATTATATGATATCTCCTAGATGGTTGGATATAAAATCCTATTCCCAGTGAGTAAGTGAGAGTTTTGCCATTATTTTCTTTAGAATTTGATTTGGAGCCTAATTTAAGAAACTTAACCTTTGAGTAAACATACGGAAATGTTACTTTAATCTTTTGAAATACAAAATCTGTATTGCAGAAAAATATTGAAGAGTTTTCTGTAATATTTTACAACTACAGAAGAAAAAGACTGAAAAGGCACCATGGAATGCATCTATAGACTAAATCGATGCACCCAAGCAGGGACTAAAATTAAAGACACCAGCTGAAGCCCACAATCTGTAATGATGCCAACACAGAGAAAGTCTTTCAAACCAGGAACCAATCAGTATGGTAAAGTAGTCTCAGAAGAAATAAAGGCAAAAAAATTTACTCTAAATGCTAAAGTAAAAATCATGCTGAGAATGTCCTAAAATGATGAACAGGATTAAGCCAGAAGACAGAAATAATACTTCTAAATAGTTCTCTCTCCTATTCAGAATGAAGTGTCTCATCAAGGTCTGCTTTGCTGGCCTCTAGCAAAAGCAAGAGCTAGAGCAAAGATGGGGGATGAGAACACCTTACTTAATGCAAGCCAATGAAATAATCAGCACTACTAAAAATAGTGTCTCTTCCATGAACACCAAGATGCAGAGCAGGGTTCCTTTTAATGGTGTAACAGAATGGATCCGCCTGGTGAGCCCTAGATTTTTCTTCTCCAAAATGTGAACATTTACCTGCAGGAAGGCTTTTAAAAATATTTACTTATGCTAAAAGTCATCCCTGACAACACAATTTGGAGGCAAATACAATCTTGATCCTATACAGTCACTGGTTTTGCATTAAGGTACTGCAAGAAATTGATTGTTGTGAATATCAGATCCAGGCATGTGACAGTTCTCAAATTCTGCATATATTCACATCCACAATGCTTTTTCAGGCTCACCTAGGTTATTGGCCATTGAGGCAGATGATCATTTCATATCAGATATTTTTACTTAGCCTTTCCAATTTGGAGTAGGAATTTGTGAGTCATATGGACATGTTTAGGAATGGAACTAACATTAAATACTAAACCTTGGTACCCACACAGTACAGTTATAGCTGCCTTTGAAGATTCAGCCATCTCACTGACTAACTCTTTTTTTGAAGATTGGATAAACTGAAGAACCTCAGATTGTGTGTTTGAAATGATCAGGGCCACATAAGGATTTCCAGAAATCTGGTCCCAAACAATCCCAGTGCCCTGCCTTACAGTAGACCCAGGGAATCTGTTCCTACAGGGCTGAATTAATTGAATTTAAACCTTTATCTGACCTACTGGAGCTGGTTCTTTTTTGATTGCCCTAAACCAAAATTTTACAGAAAATAGTATACAAATCCATCATGAAAGAATACAAGGTTCACAAAGTCATAAAGATAAAGCTCAGTTTCAGGTTTTTTTTTTTTTTCTGCGTTATAGACAGGGTTTAAAATAGAGCAAAAAACCAGCCACATCCACTATGAATGATACTGGACACAGAACCAATATATTAATGCAGTAGCTGACTTCTGTTAGCTGAGACAGAGAATTCCATAAACCATGATTCAAGGAAACACAGAAAAGGGACTATATGACATGCAGAGGAGAACAAACATAGCTTTTAATAGATTAGTTACCATAAATACTCAAGAAACAGAAATATTTTCTTAATGATTTCAAAGGAAAAGAAGATTCAAAGTTAATCAGATTTGTGGAGTCTCCTTCTCTGGAGACTTTGAAGACCCATCTACATGTGTTTCTGAGTGCCCTGCTCTAGTTTTGGTCCTGTTTTGGCAGGGGGGTTGGACTTGATGTATTTAGAGCTCCCTTCCAACATCCCTCCCTGACATTCTGTGATTCTGTGAAATTCCAGAATAATAAGTGCTGAATACTTCTGCATCCTGTAAAAGAGTATGTGACATACTGTGTACTCTTTAGTGAAGTATCCATTGCTGAATGTCCAGAACTTCAGCAATATACTGAAAAGCCTAATTTAATAAGGAAGTCAACATGGATTTATGACAGCAACAGCCTTCCTTAATTAACTTGCTGGTGTTGTTAAATAATGTTATCACCAGAGCAGAGGAATGGAAATGCCATAGATATTCTCTTTCATTTTTTATTACAGCATTTGATATAATTTCAGATTAAAGACTATAAAGTAGAAAAAATCTCATAACAAGTAACAACAAGTGGTGGGTTAAGCTGACTAGTGAGCAGACTCTTTTTACTTTTATATGTAATTGAGTTAGGCAACAATATCAGATAAAGCTAGAAATACAAAAGGTTCATGCACTGTTAGGCATGCAAGGTATGCTAAAGGGCCAACCTACTACCCCACAAAGGAAATAGGTCTCTGCAGACTTCAGTGCATGTTGGATTGTAAATTTGTTAGCCTTTACTGATTAATATAGAAAGTCATTATTTTCTTGAGAAGCAGAGGTTATGTAAATTGTGAAAAAATGGTGTAGAAAGGTGTAATTATATTTTCTGAAACTCACTGGTATAATACATTGAGTGAACGTACCAACAGGCACAAAAACAGTTATCATCTCTGTCACCATCACCTGGCTGGATCATAGTTTAACAAGCTCTTTATGGGTTTAATTCAGGATTCTTTAGTTTCTTCTACACTTCACGGATCTCGGGCTCATCTTTGCTTTTGCTCTAATTCAGAGCCATTGTGAACCCATAAGGTTAATAAAAATTAAGTCCAACAGTGCATCTTGAATTTCTTTAATATACAGGTGGGGTAGACAGGGCCAATATTATCATAAATGTTCTGCTAAATACTCTGAAGTCTGTAACCTATAGACACAAGTCAAGTTGTAATGCTCTTCATTTGATGTGAATTAGGTACAATTAGGTACTTAAGGAAAAGCTAAGCTACCCAGAACCAATTTCTTCAGCATCAAAACTCAAAAGCCAAGAGAATGAGGCAACTGACTTGGAAAACTAATGCTGTAGTTTAATCTGTGCTAGAAATTAAAAATTAGATAATTTTTATTACCATAGCTGGTGCAGCACCCCAGCAGTAGTAGTTGCAGAGGGCTATTGAGAAGTACTTTCTTCCGTGTGAGAACCCTTTGCTTTTCATTGGATAACACAGAGAATAAAACACTAATCAGTACAAGTAAGGTTTGGCTCGGAGTCTGGCTCATAAACAGAGGACCAGAGAGAGAACTTTGTTTTGGTTATTCTCTAAGTAAGAGACTCTGAATTTCCTTTTTACCTAAGCTACATCTGCTGAGCTAGTTTATTACAAAAGAAATGGGAACTATGGCAATACATAGCTCCAAGAGTCTCCCATTCATACCATAAATATGTGAGGCCATGGCTCTGGGCAAGCTTTTCAACACATTCAGTAGCAGGATTTGATAGAATGCACCAGCTAGCTCTCATTGCACCTCTTAATTTGCTTGCTGGAACTTGGCAATTTACCTTTCAAGAGCCACAGACCAAGTGGATATCTGTTTGGCACACACAAAAGTTCTTTTCAGGGATCTAGTGAAAGGGTAAGGTATGGTCTGCAGCTTAATGAAGTTATAAGCTAGTGACATATCTTGCCAGAAAATATTCATGACCTACTAAAAGGAAAGAAAACTAGTCATCACAAAATGAGGGATTATATTTTAATTTTTAATATCTGTAGCTTTATTTGTCCTTAGCTGGTTATGTACGTATATATTCTGAATTTGCAAAGCAAATACAGTGGCTGCAACAAGTTTTTGTAATACAAAGACACCACGTTAATAACGAAACCCTGAACCATTCATAGTCAAGGCCAGGTTTGTTGAAGGGTTCATTCGAGTTTTGGCAAACGTTGTAAGACTTTTGGGTGCAGGGCTGCAATTGATGCTTTCATGTGGCAACTAGGTGAAACTGCTGTGGTTCAGGCTAAGTCTCACAGTGAGTCTGAACTCAAAACCTCAAACATTAACTCTAAGCCACAAATCTACATAGTTTTATAAACATTTCCAAAGGAAAACACTGCAGGGGGAAAGTGCAGCACAGTTCTTCAAAGGATATTCACCTTCCAAAGTATCCATTGATCCTGTTTTGCTGTTTTTCCACTGAGGCCAGCAGAGAAGACTATAACTATCTCCTTTCTGCAGAGTCCCCTTTTCTGCCTCTGGGTCCTACACAAGTTGCTTATTTCTACAATAACAACCTGTGTACAGGATTTTGAAACTCCTGACAGAAGCAAGACCTGGGGCCTTGTCTGTTTGAGGTGTTAAGAGCTGAATTTGGCCAGTTTTTAGCAGGAAGTAAGGAGGGACCGTTAATAGCCAATATTGAAATATCTTACGAGGTTTAGAGCAGATGGGATAAGGTTTTCAGGTTTGGGAAAAGTGGGGCAAAGAGCTCTGAATGGAAATTATCTTCTTGGACAGGGGCAGTAGAGCATGGGTCTAAAAAGAATGGAGGTCTCTGAGGAAGCATTATGTCTGATTTGAAAGCATTTATTAGTGGCTTTGCCTCTCATTTGATGCGCAATGATTAAGATTACATTTGAATTTAATCAGCTTCTGAAGAGCTGGCTAAGAGTGGTGGATTTGGCAGTGTGCTGAGTTAATGGTTGGACTTTATGATCTTAAAGGTCTTTTCCAACCAAAACGATTCTGTAATTCTGATTTAGCAACTCAGGTATGTGGGGTGAGAGGGCAAAAACATGGAAAAGGGAGTAGCTCTGCAAGGTATTTTTGGGTTCAGGAGAAAGGGGGATGCAACTGCAGCAGGACATAGGGTGTATTTTGGAAAATGATTTAGTTCAGCCTAAGGGGGATAGCTCAAGCTCAGGGAGAAGGAAATTGAATCTGGGGGAGGTCATTAGTAAAGCATGGTTGGAAAGCTATCAAGGGGTTTAGAGCAGGAGCTTTGGGTGCCAGAAAGCCCCAGGACTGGAGGGACTGGTAGTTGGCTCGAGTGGGAATGCCAGGGAATGAAAGGTTATCAAATCACACCAAGGTCTGACGGCCACCCAGGCATCTCTGGTCTGTTTCAGAGTTTCTCTGTACAGTTTAAATGAATTTATAAATAAACCCCAAGATTTAGCAAGGAGGTGTCTGATAATAAATGTGGGTAGTTCATAAACTTAATTGTCAGGCTCTTCATATGTTTTTCCCATTTTTCATTTTATCTCCACAATTTGCCCTTAGTCTTAGGTGTTACAATATATTCTACACATTGATGCTCTGCCTATCACTGAGCACAATGTGCCCGTTTCCACAGTCTTAAAAAGGAAAAAGCATGAAAACACACATACACACACACAACCCAGTACATAAGTGCTTATAAAAAAGGAGATAGCAACATCTGCCATAGATCTGTAACATTTTAAAAATATTTACTTGGAAAATGTTAAAAGAATGTATAATGTTTACACATTAGAAGGCCCTGATCCAAAGTGTTTTCCTCAGAAGGATGTACTGGTTTGCTACATGGTAAGTGCCCTGAGCTGCTGTTAATCTGAAAAGAAGAAAGAAAAATCCAGTGCCATCAGAGAAACATTTAGGCACCTACAGATACAGGTACGTATGGCCCAACAGAATAGAAGGCAGGTGATTAATACACCTGATTTTGTTGGGAGCTAGGCATGCAATAGATTTAGTTACCTTAAAAACTTGACAAAGTGTTTACCTGCACTTCTAGGCACCTAAATATGTTTAAAGTCTGATCTTAATAGAGCTTCTTGATCCTTCCACATGTATTAGAACCTCTCCCCTGAGACTGCCATCTTGCTGAGCATCCAGTGCATAACCAAGCACCGCTGCTGAGCAAGACTAACCTGTGCCAGTGTTTTGGGAGCTTGTAGAGCCCCCGTAAGCCCTTAAGAGATTAGGCAACCTAAAATGAAAGCCTAGTAATTTACTCAATCTTTTACTGCCTGTTTTTTTTTGGTAGCTTTTTAATAAAATCTCCTTAAAATCAATAAAATATATTTATAACAAAGTACCACACTCCTACCAACAATCTGCGAGCTGGTACATCCACTTCACGGCTTATAAACTGACACACTGTAATAGCTGCACAGTTTTTAGCAGCTGTCTCTCACACCATGTGTCCTTCCCAAGTGGAGACTGAGATTCAGACATGGTGTTCAAAAACTGGGATTATCCTGTAATTTTCAGGATAAATGACAACTATACAATGCTTAATTCCCTGAAACCAAGCAAAGAGAAACAGCTGAAGAGGAGAAGGTTTATTTTTTGTTCCAAAGAGGAAGTACCCTCCAGTGGGCTCTCAGAGCTGGAGGTTGGTATAGGATAAGAAAGTCTATAGGAAACAGGTAAATTCATATTATATTCCTACCCACCCTCCAGTTTTGAAAATGGATGTGTGAGTTCCATAACAAAATGCATGTGAATCTTCACAACCACCCTTATACATGACTCTAAATGTATCTATGACCAAGAGGATCCCAGAAATCTCAAGCCTACCTAGATTTTCAAGAATTAATCCTCTTCTCTCTTTTTACCTGAGCGAGGTAAAAATATCCTCTCCTGTGAACTGCAGACAAATGCCTTACAGCAGGGCCTTCTACCTCAATCCATTCCCCACAGAAATAGTTTTGTACTTCTAAAATTAAGTTTTCTGCCTTAAAAGGCCTATCTTTCCACCTTTTTGGTGAAACATGCATCAACTGGATCTGCAAAGCTGACAAGGTAGGAGGGCAGTCGTCCCAAATGTAATCACCAAAGCTATCACAGACCTTGTTACACGGTAAGAGAGGCTATGCAGTCAAATATGGTACCTATTTTATTTTTATAATTCTATCTTTTTTTTTTTTTTTTTGGAACCTGTATCTTATATGGGTGGTGAATGAAGCAGGATTTGGGCCTTTACTCATAAGCAATACTAAAATGGCACAATTTGCATCTCTTTTAAATAATGCAGGAACAAAAGTTTTGAGTAATCTTAATCTACATACTGTTTTCTTGGCTTACTAGCCACAGTTGAGTTGGCTCATCTTATGACTGGAAGTAAGAACCAGTCTCAGTAAATCACTTGATTTGCATAACATACCTGCTTTTTAAAAACAACGATTTCCTCACAAAAATGCCAACAAGTTGGCTTATTTTTTATTAATTTAAAAAGAAGCAGCCAAGCTTGATTCCTTCTTTTATTCCACTTTTTTGATAGTGCATGGTGAAGTTGGCAGATCTCCTTTGCAGGACCTAAAATTTTCAGATTCTGTTGGAATTCAGAAGAAACAGAGTGCTCTATAGCATTAAAAAAGACGTGTCATTTTCATCTGTTAGCTTAAGCAACTTGCCAGTTATAAAGATGAACTACAATAACTTAAAACAATATTTTTGTGTATTTAGAGTATTTTCCAGACAGGGAGCTCATATTGTTTCATGAATGTTAGGGAATACAATCAATGAAAATCTTACTGCATCGGTCCCTAGAAAAAGAAAGCAAGAAAGAAAAACAGAAGCTGCTTTGGCATGGAGAAAAAAAAGGCCTAGAGACACCTAATGACCAACCCAAACTCATATGTGAAGAAAAATTTTCAGCTGACAACTGAGATGAGCTAACAGAAAATAGGAGTCAGTTTCTGCTTCAAGAAAAGACACCTCAATCAGCAATTGGACTTTTAGGAGCACAGACGGGGTAGACAAAATCCTCTAGCTTTGTAAGGAAGTAATTTAAGATCTATGAATGATGAATGAATGATGATGATATTTTGTTCCTACTACATAAGGTAGTACTTGTATTTCTTTGAGCATAAAATAATTCCTGAAATAATTTAGCTAACGGAACAAATTAGGACACTGGCTGATTTTTTGAACAAGCTTTATGTTTAGGGGTACTAATCCCATCAAAACAAAATAAGAAATGGGTGTCTAACTCCCCAGGGCCTCATTGATATTCTCAGCTCATATCACTGTAATTCATTGCATATGATCACAAATTAGAGTTAAGATAGAATTTAGTTCTATCATGTGCATATGTTCATATTTTTCCTGCCATCATTCATTCATTGCTTTTTTTTCAAATGCACCTTTCATTGAGTGGTATATAGTAATAAAGCAGCAACCAGACAGAAAACACACTTTCTTCCATACCCCCCCGAATCCTAAAATATTAAAAAACAATAACAGACAATAGGCCATAACATCAACTGCCTTGAATTGACACCATTTCTCTGCTAATTTAAACTAGCTGAGTACACGGCCTCCTGCATTTTTGTGTTTTCCAAGGTTGTTCTCAGCAGCACCTGCACAGTAAATAAAGGTAAAAGTGCAATAGACACAGATGTATCAGCGAATGAGGAGCTCTGCTTCCATATACATTAGTGAACTTTTCTCCTGACAAACAGGCTATCACCGTATAATGGGCTTTTCCTGAAGTTTACTGCGGCACTGTTTATAATAACATTGCATCCAGCCTGCCTTGTTGGTACTTTTGCATTGCAGGGTAACAGTTCTGAGGTGGCAGCAAACAGCTTCCGTGCTTGTGTCAGGAGAAATAAAACTGTTATTATTTCATACACTTCAGAGGCCACACTCGAACTCAGCAGCTCTGCAGAGCTGTTGTGAACAGAAAGCTCTGCTGTAGAACACCGGGCTGCCCCCTCAACAATAAACCGTCTTCTCTCCCCTCCGTGTTTGGCTTCCCGCCAGTTGCCCATTTGCTTTACACCATCAATTTATATTCACTGAGATGGTGTAAGGTTCTAGAACAGCACTGATTATCAAATCTGCCTGCCAAACATATGAGCAGTAAAAGCTGGGCTTCCAGAGTCCTACATGTATCATCCAAGGGCCCGATCCTGCGAGCTCACCCAAGGAGGAGCAGCGCTCGGGGCAGCCCAAGGCGACGGAGCCCTTCGGAGCAGCAAACGCTGCTGCTGGGAAGGACTGCTCAGGGGACCAGGTCCCGGGTGGCTCAGCTTCTTTGCACAGGGCTTTGAAGGAGTGCTTTTCAGTGGCCCCACAATGGCACAAGTCCTGCCAGAGTCAGTCGAGAGAGCTTGTAGGTTCTGCCACATCTTTTGATCCCTATTTCATACAGCAACAGTTTTCCAGCTGATACTCACTCTTCCGGTGGATGTGAAGGAGTTTGTAAAAAAGCTTTGGGATAGCTATGCAGCCACTCGTCCCTTGCTAATCTCAAATACTGGAAAGCCAAAAGGCGCTCTCCCTCTTACCCCACCCCACATCTAAACCAATCCAATGCCAGAGTTCAAGAAAAGTTAAAAATTGTGAAACTTTAGAAAAGCACTTAAAAAAGAATGCAGGCTGATTTTTAGTAGCCTTTAATGTCTAAGGAGCACGTAAGTCTGCCTTCCAAACTTCCTATTTCATCATGAGGTCTAGGAATTTACTTCTTTAAATGGAAGTTGAGATTCTCAGAGGAAAGAAAAAAATAGTGTTTGCAGCTGGGATGGTTCTTAGAAAGACACCAAATGTCATGAGAGCAGCATTCAGGAGAACTGAAAACACTGCATTAACAATGGATTTTAGCAAATTAATTAGCCTTGCCCATTTCAATTTTTCTTTCACAATGCTTAAAGCTTGTGAGAATCGGCCACAATGGGTTTTGTTCATAAGTTACTTTGCATCTAAAAAGAATTAGAATATTTCATGCTTCCTTTTCCACGCGGTCATATATTGGTAATCCTAATTTGAATCCTTTTGCCTCGTGTGCAATTAGTTCTCACTGAAGCCAACAGACGTCACCCATACGTAAGGCAAGAGCGATGGAGTTTTAATGAGTGGGAAGTAAATGTAACAATGAAAAAGCAAATGAAGAGGTTTTGCAGAAACAATACAGCTTTCTGGATGTGAAACAAACCTGTGGAGATAAATACATCTACCTACTCTTTGCTTAAGAGCTGTAATAATCGGCTCACTTAATGCATTCAAAAGTGTGCATGCATCTTCCAAACAATTCCTAGCTATATTAATCAGATCACAGTCCTAAAATGAACTCTGTGCAGGAAGACTTCTGCACATCCACACAGTTATCTGCAAGATTACAGCCTTTATTGCTGACTATTTGTAAATAAGGATAAAAGTCAGCATAGGCATCTCTTCAAATGCAACTTTAAAATACCATATCCTTATCTTTGTGTTATGTAAACCTGACAGATCAATTCACTATTGATTTTTACTATCATCATTTTCATGCAAAATGGATAACAGGGAGCCAGAGAGAATTAACTTGGATCCAGACTCTGAACTTCACATAGCTTGGGGATCTGGCATTTTGGTTCAGTTTTTCCTCTTTGTAAACAACAATGCATCTCAGCTGAAGTCCACGCTGCCTTCAAACATGCTCAAGCTGTTTTACCCCTTTCTTCCTCTCCATTCTATTCACCTTTTCCCCTCAAAAAAGGAAAGAAAAAATCACTTCATAGCTAGAAATTTGTAACAGATTTTGACTGCAGGCATCAATCCATCAATTCACTGTGTCAGTGAAAGTGCTCATTTTGTCTTTCTAAACATAAACTAGGAGAGTGACCCAACAGAGACAACAACAGGGCTCCTGACACTTCTCTTTATTGCCCAGTCATAAATTCATAAAGGGACTTATATCACCAGTTGGTAAGTGTGCTAGGTAAACATCAACACCAACTTAATGAGTTGTGTACACGTTGTAAACCAGGGAATCTTTATACAAAGGAATCAGATAAATCAAACACGAGCTGAGGCTTAGAGGAAAGCAATTAAAGCTTTAAGGTAAGGGTGCTGAGGGAGGGCCCTGTATCACATTATAGTGTATAATAGAAAATGTGTTAACATGGAGTACAGTATGTGAAATAAAATTAATTAGTAATATAAAACACTTCTAAAGCAGCATGTCCATTGACAGATAAATAGATTAAACATAAGAGATAAATAACCCATTCAGAGATCTCAGCTCTTTTTTTATCAAAGAGAAAAAATGAAAAAAGAAATCAAACTTCCTAAAAGACAGAGGTGATAAAAGCATAGCTAAAATAGACATTTTAAAGCAGACTTGTTCGCCCCAGGCTAGTGATTGAAAAGAAAAAGCATAGCCGGACCATAAAAAATCTATTGGACCATATTTCATTTGCTATAGTATATTTAAATGTTTCACTGCACACCAATTTAAATCTAGTGCCTTATAGGCTGGTGTAAAATACCTTGAGCTGTACTACTTTCCTAGCAAGTGTAAGGAACCTTTATTTGAGGCAGACTTCTTCCCCTTACCTCACATGGCCTTTCTTAAGGTTAGCAATGTACTTACAGCTATGTGGGCAAATCTTTTTCTGCTCCAGACACCAAAATGAATTACAGCTCCTCTTTACAAAATAAACACATACTCTTCCATCAGGATTAAGGACTATTAGCACAGTACAGATTGGAACAGGAAGAACTCCTGGAGTCCATGTACAAAAGCTTAACATATTCCCTAAACTCCAGACAAGACCTTTGTATCATGTACTGGTTTCCATGTAAAGCCAAGGCTTAAGGTCCCTACTTGTACTTTCTGGCATACAACTGACACAGTTTAAGGGATTATGCAATTAGTTGCATACAAAATCCATACCTGCTCAGTGATTGCTCCTGTGTGTCTTCTAAGATGGGGTTGAATTGACATACTGAGCATTTGCTAATTTTAGCCACACTTTTGGTGATCCAGGCTGGAATAAAAGGATCTCTGGCTTATGCCTATGGTATCCCGTATTGCAAAGTGTCCTTTGCTCCCTGACACCTGAATTAGGTCAGAAATGCAGAAGTAACTGTGTGAATTCACAGTCACCTTAACGCCTACTCTAATCTAGTACTTGCTACCCAGAGAAAAGAAAGTTCTGTTTTGGTGAAAGTAGATTTCAGTTTATTTCCCTCAATGGTGATAGGAGCCTACATGTTAGCTATCATAAAACAAAATGCTTTTAAATCCTTTCAAAGGGAAATTTATAAGCCATAATTTCTGGGAGGAAAAAGAAAAAGGGAGAGAAAAGAAAAAGAAAGAAAAAAAATAGAGCGGTGGATGAGACATAAAGGTAAGTGTTCTAGCTGTATGTCACAAACCACTATTTCTCAAGAAGCCTCAACAGTGTGTATCTCTGCTTTAATACAACCAGTTAGAATTTTCATTGTTTAGATTTGTCTGGGTACAAGAAAAAAAAGGATACCTTGAAGCTCTTTTGCAAACAGGGGTGCAAAGGAAATTTGCTGACTGGAAGTTTTGACAAAACTTCCCCCATGGAGGGGCATGTGGTCAGTATGTTATGAAAAAACCAGAAGTTAGTAACACATCCAAGGATGAAGACAGAGGGAATGGGACATACTTTGAAAGTGTAAATCATGCTGAGCCTACAATGCAAAATTTATAAATATTTTAAGGAAGTTTGGTACACAAATTAAAGCTGCCCCTAGGCAACTTCACTTTACCTGACTGGGTGATTTGCTATAACTATGTAATGCCAAAGCCTCACTACATTCAACAACATCATAGAAGTAAGCTTTGCATACATATTCACTATCTGCACTGAATTAACCCATGTAAGTGTTTCACTCATTATGAGGTGTGCATTAAAGACAAAATTCTGGACTCAAGAACACTGTTGCAAATTTGCAGTAACTCACTTCCAGTCCCTCTCTTCTTAGTTTTTCAGAAAGAACTCCTAAAATCTGCCCTTTCATTTTATGACAGGCAGAACAGGTATTCCTCTTATAAGACAGAATTTCCATTTGTTAAACTTTGCTTTCCAAATCAATGTTTACTCTGAAGAAAGTTTGTCCTCAATTATTTTGGAAAGTCTTAGCAAAAATGATTCAGCCATTTCTGAAAATGAAAGTGAAGAAATATATTGGTATGTTGCTTTTTTGCTATATTTAATTGAGGAGAGCTCACTTTGGAACACAAGCCCAACATTTGGAGAAGGAACAACCCTGCTCTCGGGGATGTGCCTTTTGCCACCTCTTTCAAAAACCACCCACATTTGGCCAAGCTATAAACCTTTGAAAATTTTCAATTAGCACCAGTTCAGTAAAGGCATTTGAGAGTTTGTCAGCTAAATTCTTCAAAGACTCCATCTGTACTGAACATGCTCCAGCCTGTATATGCTGGCATCTATAGCACCCCCCCACAGAACAAGGGAGGATGCACTGCTCTGGCTCTCAGCAGAGACTTCCTCCTCTGAAATGGTTTTTCTCCACTGCTGTGGACCTTCCTAGAATGCTGTCACCTGTATCTTCCCTATCCCACACCTATGCAGCAATAAGGACCACAGAGGAGTAATGTAAAGCTGGCTTGCATTTTAATTTTAATGTTTGCCTCCAATGCTTGTCATTGCAAAGAGTCTTCAAAAGAGTTCAGCTGTGTGAGGATCCTCTTTTGCAGTGAAATGGCCACTAAGCCAAAAAGTCCAGCTCTTCATTCCATCTCCATCATCCACCTCACCAGTCCTGCTGGTTCTTCTTGTCTTATAATTTCCCTTACCCTACTCCAGCCCCAAGGTTCAAGGCCCAGCAGCTGCCTCCTTCCAGCACAATCCTAGCCCAGTTAATTCTCAGTCACCTCCCAGTGGTCCAGTTCTGTTCCTTTATGGTTAGAGTCTTCTTAATTCCCAGAGGGGTGCCAGCTCCTTACTCAGCTAATCTCTCTTCAGCTACTCCTTTCCGTCATGATATATCAGTGTGACACAAACTACATTTTTCTCTCCTGTACAGCTTTGGTCTCCTCTACATTTAGCACTGGCAGCTTCCTCCACCATGGCTGTCCTGGGTATCAGAAGGAATAGTAGGGAAGGGATAACTGTTGTTTCAGGCACACTGAAGCATCCTTGCAATAGAATGTGAAGTCCCCCTAAAGCATGAGTGCAGTCTCACCATTACAGTGTGGGGTGGGATTCATGACTATGGATATTTAAGGCAGAATTCCTGGAGGTTTAGTTATCAAAGCCCAGGAAATCTTCTATAAGCATCTGTGAACTGTGATTTTTGCTAAGATTTTAACTGTAGCCAAAAAGCTAATTTTTTATAAGGGAAGTAAAAGCACACTCCTAACATTTACCTGCCAAATTTCAAATCCCTCGTCTCACAAATGGGAACACTAAAGCTGTTCAAAGAGAAGGTCTCCAGAATTATTTAACACTGTTAAATAATGTGCACCATGGTTTGTTTGGAGCTTTTTTGTTTGTTTGTTTTTGCTTGATTTTTGTGGTTTTATTCCCTCCCCTTGGTCTGTTTTGCCTGAAATTACTCTTGAGGTATTAGCTGTCTTTTAGAGGTCCTGAACGGGACATTGACACTGCTGCTGTTCTGCAGTTATTGGTACAGACTGTATTATCAGAATCAAAAATTAATTGTTTAAAACCCTAAGATTGACATTTTCTGTAGTTCCTGGGCTTTTAAGTAAATTACATTAAAACAGAGCTCATTAAATATGTAATGTAAATACGTAATCGGTTAGATACTTGTGGGACCTTTTAATAAAATCATGGTTTTTCTGGTGTGCGTATCTCTATAATACTTCTAAGCTGTCTGAAAAGTTTAGCTTGTGGTATAATTTTTACAAACTGATATAGTTTCTCTGTTTACTTTCCCTGCTTTTACCTCAGCTGATCACTAGGGCTGGCTCTGAGCAAGAATTTGTTAACCCATGATCATCTAATGGGAGCCTGGCTCTACAGGGCAGAGCAAATGCCAATTAACATAAGTAGTTAAAGCAGTTAAGATACTTCTTGACAGTTAGATAATTTTCTGTCAGCAAGATGAATACTGTTACTTTAAAAGTCTAACACAATACTTTGTCTCAAAGGTATTGTTTCTATTGCACTGCATTTCATAGTATCACTAAAGCAAGCATTAATTGAAGCCCCATTCCTTTCCATCTGACCACAGAGGACTATGCACAAACCAATGTTTTCTGTTAAGGGAATGGAAATGAGCCCAAAATAGCAATATAGACATATTTTTCAGAAGTAAAATATTTCCTTTTTATGATTTCATACAACTTGGAGAGTTTAAAGCTAAGTTTTCTATATCTACTTCACTCCACAGCCTGCAAGCTTTCTGGCTCTCTGTCTTCTTCTGTAGAACCAACAAATGCTTCAAAGGTTACCATCAACTGAAATTGTTGCCTAACTGATCTAAAAATGTCAAGATAAAAAACGTACAATTTTTAATTTTGATGGATCGGACTAGCTGGACACGAGTACATCACATAGCATTTCAGCTCCCATTTTTCTGGGTTCTCGGGTTTGAGCATATAACAACAGCTTCTGGAAAAAATCTTTCTGACTTCCATTACTGAAAATCTGTGTGGCACGCTGATTGTAGGAAGAAGCCATAGAACAGGAATGCAAAGTTTGACAAAACCGAAGGCTGGTGTCAGCTTGTATAGCCCACTAGTCTGAACTTGAGAACATTTTGCTCTGCATTAACTGCATTACCCTGTCCTACTTACAACCCACAAGTTGATCCAGCAGCAAAGTGGTTGTTTAGATTTTATTTTCTCTCCAGGGTTGGTATGCTTACAAGTTCACTCTGACTACTCTGCTTTTTCATACACCCTACATTTTGAGGAATTCCAGAAAGATGAAAGAAACATAAAAAAAACAAGAGAAAACAAAAGCATTTATCTGAGAATTAAGATTTAAAAAAAAAAAAAATTATAAGCAGACTTCATGAAAAAGAAAAAACTAAGGAAGAAAAGCCACCACAAATGGAACAAAAACCAATAGTCCTATCAAAAGTTCTGTTTTCCAAGACAGTTTTTGAAATAAATTTTATACAATCATGTAATTAAAAATATCAAAGCACTGAATGAGCTTTTTTAAGGAAGACATTACTCAAAATTATGTGTATGAATGTTTCTAAGACACGAATACACATTCATTGAAATATACAACCTTTTTGCCTGTATTTTTCCCATCATTTGGGGGTTAAAAACTGTGTGCTGTAGAAAATGTTTTGAATATTAAATGCTGTAGGAGAGGTAACAAAATGTTGCTTTTAAGAGCGCAGCTTGGTAATTCCAGCAATTTCTCCATTACACGTCTGCACGGAAATCTCCAGCTTTTTTAGCATCTTGGAAAAAAATTACAAAAAGTCATACAAAATTATACTACAAAAAGTCAAGGTCTGAGGCCCCACCTTCCTCCCATTAGATTCAAAAGAAAATAAAAATAAAACCTATTGTTTCTCCATTTGTCTAAGACCAAGCTGTGAATGAGGTGTGGAAACTAAACTACCTTCCCAAGCTTAAGGGCGGTCCCTTTAGGTCAGGGTTCTGGCAAACCCAGCAAGTCATTGTAAGAAATACACACTGCCACTTTTCATTGCAGTAACCTTTCTGTTGAGAGGGGACTTCTGTCTCCAGGGCTGTCAACCTGGCAAATTTCAGAAGCATTAAAAAAAAAAAAAGTCACACGAAAATTAAACAAAACCAGAGCCTAGGAAAAACACATCAATGTAGAGGCTCTATTTAAGGAGGAATTTGGAACTGGATTTCTGTGACGTTTCCTGTACTTTAAACGCCTTTCTTTTTCCACTCAATACATTAAAGGGACATGATCAAGGCTACAGAGCCTAAAATTAGACCTGCCAGCTGTGTTTTGGTTTGTGAGTACTCACAGGTCATGCTGTCCCTGTGTGCTGCCTGTCTGATCCATTCTCTGGAGAAGGCAAAACACTGGAACGTAAAGGAATTGTGATACCCCTTATATACTGCAGCACAGTCTCTGCTCTCCTCTAAGTAAATTAGGCAGACAGAAAGAAGACAACACAGTAATACCTCTGATCCTGGAAATGGCTTGGAGCTCTGGGCTTGTTAGTTTATACTTAGCATCTCTGTTTCATCTTGCATTTTGGGAAACTAAGAGGTTTTAAAAGGTCACAAAGGAAACAATGTGTTAATATTCTCAAGCGTATTTGATTTAAGGTCAATTAAGATTTTAGAACATCTTCTGAAATATGTAAACCTTCCAGAATCCTGCCAATGCAAGCTGAGTTTTTAGTATCTGAAATTACCCATTAGTCTGCCAATTTTTCACCTAATAACTCATTTAATTACTGAAAAGCAGCCCTAGATACTTTTCAATTGCTCTATAAAACATATTACTGAAATTTAAAGGAGCAGTTTTTCCAAGAGGCATTAATCTGCCTCTAATTTTGAGGTGGTGTGATCCTAACTAACTTGTTTTCACAGTCAAGCAGTGACACATATAAGTGCACAGTCTGCAAGTGTTTACAATCTTTGCATGTGCAAATCAGAGTTTTGAGTTGAGGAGATCAAAATCAGAGGCAGTTTTGGATTTTTGGGTTTTATAATCCTGACAGACAAGCTCTACTCTTGTCAGAACAATCATCCAAATGAGTCAATCAAATAGACATAGGTGTGTGTTATTGCCCTGTAATTAGGGCTTCACAAAAATCTGTAATTTTCAAAATAATAATTGAAGAAGCATGTGGAAATGTTATATAGAAAGAGGTATTTGGTATTGTTAAAATTAGCACTGTTTTCAAGAAGAGGTATAGATTTTGCCTTAGAGTAGGTCTCTGGGAGAGAAACATTTCTTTTTTCCCTACAAATGTAGCATTATGAGCTTGAAATAGTGCATGACTGCTCAGAAAGCTCTGGGAAACACCAGCTCAGAAGAAACAGTGTCAACAGAACTCATTACATTGTCTCTCTCCCACAATCCCAAGATGGAGAAAGGATTTGCACTGAAACAGAACTTGTCCAGCTCCCTTTCCACTGAACCTGATGCTTCATTACTTTTTTCTGTAAATCTGAACCTGATGCTTCATTACTTTTTTCTGTAAATCTGGCACAAAGATAACAAAACTGCAGTGATGGATCTTATTCAATTCTGAGGGGGCTCTGTGATTTGCAGTACTCATCTTCTAGCCCCTCTCAAGTCCTCTTCCATCTTTTGTGCATCTAAGAATGTTTCCCACTAGTCAGGTAGACCTCTGGAGTCAAAGAATATGGAGGTTGCTATAGGAGCTGATCAAGAGAATATTTTGTTACAGAACAGGACAGGAACAAACGAGGATATATCACAGAGAAAGAAAAATTCTGAAGGTAATGTGACAACTTCCTTTGTTTATTTGTTTTTCTATCCTGTCCTCTGTTTAAATTTGTCAAGGCAAAAACTATTCAGCTCAGCTGCTAAAAATATTTGTGCATCATGAACACCCAGAAAGACAAAAACTCAAAAAGTTCTTAAATCAGGATGTACATGGAAGAGAGAAAAGACAACCATATAGCCAAGAAAGAGAAAACGATCCCTCAGCTGCCATATGATCTTTCCCATCTTAAGGTCTGACTCATTGGAGTCCAGAGAAGAAAGGGATCAGAACCCATGGGGATGGTAAGAGCTCATTCTGTATGGAGGTGGGGAGCTGCTCATGCACATGAGATTCTTTCCATTCCCATTCAAAGATTTAGAGAAATACAGAGGAAGGTTCAGTTGTTCACCTCATAGTCACAGAATGAGCGCATTTTATAATACCAGAAAGCCGCAGGACAAATGTAACTTAAACACAGATGAAGGGAACAATAAAGATAAATTACAGCATATTTGTATTGTCTATGCTGTGTTGTGCAAGTTGTATGTAAGGGACAGATTTTATGATTTGCTGTGGCCATTTTGCTGAAATTCTAGAACTATACAGTTTTTGAGACAAGAAATGCTTCATTATTGTGTGGTGATACAAACTTGTAAGTGTGAATTAAGGCAACAGCATGCACTTATCAGGATTCATAATGCACAATTCTAGTGCATTCCTATTCAGCCACTGGAGTGACCTCACTTGCTTAATATGCTTAGAGTTGCTGTATAAAGTGAGAAAACAGGTGTATCAGCATTGCTCTAACAATATTTTGCTGCAATTCTAAGCAAGCTTTACACAAGTGTTAAATTGAAAAAATGTTGCTGATGTAAAACTTGTTTCACCTGTACTAGTAGTAACATGAGAGCTAGCATTTTGGTTTTCCATGGAGTAACTTGATAACTGGATTTACAAAAAGAAACAAAACCAAAAATCCAAACAAAACCAAAACAGCAACAGCAAAAAAAACAAACAAACCCCAAACAACCAAACACCACAAAGCCCCCTTCTTTTGGCTATTCAGTTGTTAGCAGCATGTTCCAGTTGTGTAATTGTACATCTGCTAAGGTGTGCATTTACTAAGTGCATGTTTCTCTGTGCATATCTACACACACAGACACAAAGAATATAGCACATATTTTTATATATGTATATTGTCAGATACAAACACATGTGCTTCAGAGCTTTCTTTTTAGTGTTTTGGGGGGGTTGTTTTTTTGTTTTGTTTTGGGGTTTGTTTTTTTTTTTTTAATCTTTACATGAATAATATTCAGCATCATGGACCTTGAACACTGATGACTCTGGTTAATGCTTTTATCCTTTGCTTGAAATTACAGGATCAGTCTAGCCAGAATTTATGAGAACCAGACCCCAGACCTCACATAGCTCACATATTAGACCATTAGGCATCTAACTACCTCTGAACAATTTCAATGCATTATCTTGCCTTCTCCCTGGGGCACAAACTTCACTCGTCCATACTTTTAATATATTTTGTCTGCATGAAGCAGATCGAGTTATTACATGCCAGCAGATCACGACTTACAGAAATCTCATTGCTAGAAAGTGATGCAACTAATATCTCTCCCTTCTACATGCTGAGATAGTGCAGTAAAGAAATGGTCAACGGAGCAATTTTCAGTAAAATAATTGATAACATACACAGTGCAGATTTGCTGTTTATGCTTACAGGCAGGTTAATTAAATATTCCCACCTTGAAATACACTTATATGTACATATGTACACTGATGCATCACCATACTTGTTCACATAACCAAACAGAAGGATGTTTCATATTATTTGGAACACTTGCTGCTGCACTCTGCTGTGAGAGGTTTTACACTTACTTTTCAAAGGCAGTATAAAACCAGGGTGCTGTTGCCAAATGTACATTTGCATTATGACACTGGAGTGGTTTTGGTTTGCTTTTGTTTTTTTGGTTTTTTTTGATTGAAATATAACATAAAGTAAGATTAGAAATCAATTGACCTGTGAACTCCCCTGAACCTTTTACCTGAGTTGCAAGCCCATTAGGTTCTTTTCTTTCATTAGCTTTTTGCTGGAGCAAGGCTGAACAGGAAACAGGGGTGATCCTGTCTCCTCCCTAGAGGCTGTTCATCAACTGGCTCAGTTTACAGCAATAATAAAAAAAAAAAAATATTTTAAACATATGACTCAGAAACCTTATATTTTCTCTTATGTTTTATGATCGTTATTATAATACTAATATGAATAGCAGAGGACAGTCAGGGAATTGCACTCTTTTTGGAATTTCTTTTCAGCAAAATAATATGCCTGTATTTTCCCTGCATGTATGTACCTGCCTTTATAACCCAGTTCTAGCTACTGAAGTGATTTTGTTTTGGATCTGCTAAATGAGTTCTCTCTATAGCTTGCATTCTTGATGAAGAGAGGTTCACTTATAATAAGTCTGTATTTCAAATTAAAATTCATTGCTAAAAAAACAGAGAAGTGGAAAGAAACCTTGTTTCTCCTTTCAAAAGGAGTTTGAAGCCCTATTCTGCCAAGTGCTCAGTGCCTCGACAGAGATGCTCAGTGTCAGAGTGACTGCAAGGGATAAGAAGGATACTCGGCACCTCAAAGAAGGCCCTTCACACCATACAGGATTGGACACTTAATTCCTGACTAAAACAAACTCGATCAAAAGGTCATCAGTCCTGGAGACTAAAACAGTTTTGATGAAGTCCAGTCTCCCACTTTGTTGACAAGCATCTCAATTATTTTCAACAGCTCCTGGTGTCTACATCAGAAGAATGCAGAGCAATCATCAGGCTGAGGTAACCACAGGTCCCTTGGTGAGAATCTGCAGAACATGCACATTGAACAGCACTTTAAGACAGCTATTTTTTTTCCACCTGAGGTAGGAATAACTAATGATGTAACCAAGTTATCAGCTACACGTTTTGACATACCGGCAGTGCATGAACTAATGCCTTGTAACTGCAATGCAAGAAGAAATAGCCCCTCAGGATAAATTCTTTGGAAGTCTATGCAAGCACAGCAATGAAATGTCTGGCTGGAAAAATCTAGAACTTTTAAATAGGACTGGTTGAGACTTAACCCCAATGGATTTTCCTGCATGCTATATGAATTCAAAGAGGCAAAGCTCATCTGGCACTGATTGGTTCTATCAGTCTTTGCTGATTTGCCCTAATATTTGGGTTAAGATGCAAGCTGCAAAGAAGAAAAATACCATACTTCTTCACATCCTCTTGCTCTTGTTGAAAAGACAGCACATACTTCTGTATACACTAGATGCATAGACTTCAACCTTCTCATCTCTGCATCAGGTGATCTTTCAATGGTTGCTTTCCTCCACAGTTCCCATGCCCAAAGCTGTGCCTCTCTTTCTTCAGAAAGCTGCCAAGTAGAGGTTCATCAGCAAACAAGCCTTTCAGAAATCCAGCTGGTATCCTTTCTACCAGAGGAAGGAACCTCTACTATTTCTTTCCAACCACTTCACCAATGCTTCTTTCCAGCTTGCCACTCACCAAACCCAAAATTTCCATTTTCCTCAGTAGTTTTGCATTCACTGGAATGTCCCTGAGTACCTGGACTGCTGCTGATTCCAAATTACACAAGCTGTTGCTGATGAGATCCCCCCTAAGCTTTTTCTTCTCAAGGTTAAACAGCCCCAGCTCTCTCAGCTTCCCCTTGTTTGTGAGATGCAACAGTCCCTTAATCACCTTTGTGGCCCTCCTTTGGACTCTCTCCAATGTCCGAGAAAGATAGTGCAAAATGTATTCCAGAAAGCACACCTCAAGTGTTTTAGGCACTGTGGTATTTTTACCATCTCTCATGCTTTCAAAAGAGGGAAAGAGCCCTTGCAATGGTGTCTCCAATGCAGTGCCTAAAGGAAGGTGTGGAAAGTTTACTAAAGGATCTCTATTGACTAGATTTAATATACCACTCCAGAAAAAAAAAAATATATATTTTTAGCATTGCTCTTCATAGATTTTTCTAGTACTTGCAGTTGAGTAGGTGTAAAATTATTTCCAAGGTGTTTGTGCAGCTGCACCATTAATGTTAACTTCTCACAGTTGGGCAAGTTCTCTGTTTTGTCTTCAGTAGCATTCATTGAAGGTTAGATGTCTCATAGTACACCACAAAACAGGACATGAAACAAGGACATAAAGACTCTGAAATACATTGTTGACAGTATTATTTGCTTGATAACTCAGTTGTACTGTTCTCAGTGCTACAGCCACTGCTTATGGTCTGTGCTGGGGAAATGACAGAGGACTGGGATGGGTAGCAGCATCAGAGCTCTCAGAAACTTAACCTAGAAAGACTGTTTCCCCTCTAGACCATGGCAAAAGAGACTGTTCCTTTGATTACAAGAAAATTAAATGAAATCTCAAAGCTAACTCTCAGAGCACACTTCTAGCTGCAGAAGGTTGCCTGCAATGTATTTACACTTACTTGAGGTCAGGTTTAGTCCTTTTTGAGAGCACAGGAATGCATCTTATACCTGTGGTCATAATATTTATGTAAGAAGCACACTTTCCCCAGCTATACAGCAGCTTTGTAGACCTTTCAACTTTTCAAGGCCCCAGTGCATGTGACCCTACATGTCAGGTCACTGCAGAACAAGAAAAAGGGGAAGACTTGTGTGGGAGGCACATATCCTCTCACATAATGGCAGAGAGTCCATGTTTCAGATATGTCTCTGTCAGGGCCCTTTTGATTGCTGGATTTACACTTCTAAAGAGCAGCCCAGTGCAGCAGTTTCTTTCCCACTCCATGATTTCCCATGGCCCAGACTATAGCTGACTGACAGATTACAGATCAGGCTGCTTAGGGCTGTCTGGCATGAGGGATCATGAAGCAGAACAGAAATTGTGGGGCCCAAAAGTAAAGCTGCAAGTGCATGACTTGTTTTCTGAAAATACATGGGACAGTGTGAGAGAAGAAGTCAGACAAATGTCTCTTTCTCAGTGCTCAAGACTTGGCAGGTCTGCTAGCTGTAGAGCTCAGCAGCCTACACAGCAACTTCTCTGTGCCGTCCAAGTTCAGTTGATTATTCACTGCAAGGCGGCCAAAAAAAAGAAAAAAAAAAGAATGGTGATAGAGGGCAATGAAGTCATATTGCTCCCCCTCCAACAGACCTCAGCTTGCTCTCACTTATCCATATTTGGATTTTAATGGGTCTCCCTACAGGTGCTGTGGATTCTGCTATACAATTGCAGGGAGGCTTTTCTACATTTGTTACGTAAAAAGAGCTACTGTCATTTATTGAAATGTAAATAGACAGATACAACAACTATAGAAATGGTGAAGCTTATAACATGCATTTACTTTAGTATTTTATGTCTTCATATGATGGACTTTTCTATATAGGTACAATTTACTATCTTCAGCTTTCCCAGTTATTTCAAAACCAAGATGTTGCAAAGAAGTTTGAAAGTTCAGGACTTAGCATTCTGTATTGAGGCCATTTTTGAGATAATGGATACTTTTGCCCATTGCCATCACAGTTATTATGCAGTTAATTCTTCCAGATTAATTTAGAATTTTCAGCTTTTATAATAACATTAATATGTTGGTCCTGCATAGATTTTGTTCCACCTAACAGGTCAGAGCACGACTTAATCTGGTATTTCTGATAGGACTGGAGGATGGAGGATAAAGGAATTCTCATGGACTGTCCACAGTATTTTTCAGTTTCTGTTCAGGGAATTTCCTGCTTGCCAGTGCAATGCACCCATTTTGATGATCTACCTTTGGAAGTTAATGGAGCCTGTGAACTTCCAGATGGCTGTGGAAAAGAAGGCTGTGTAGTCAGCAGACCCCTATTCCGACAGCCTGATGAGACTTTCTACTGATCTTTTATCCTGAGGCTTAGATTCACAATTCCTACATGGCATCCCATCATGTGATTTACTTCCATTGACCACTTTCTTTACACATCACCATTGGTGAATAACACCCCAATTAACTTTTCATATACATTTTTTTATTTTTAAAAAATAAAACAAACCCATGCTGCTAAAATTCTTGTCAACTTCATGAAAGGAGAAGGCAATATTCTCATTGTGAAAATACTGATTCTTTGGGGAAGAAAACCTTTTTGAAGGTAGAAACAACATTTTGATGGATGGAAGAGCACAGGAAGATTAATTTACCACAGGAGAATCTGCAGAAATGCTGGAGAGGGGAAAAAGAGTTCTGTCTGAGCCTCCAACAGCTGCTGGACAGATACTTCAGGGACCCACAAAACAAACTGAAGAGAAAGAAATTAAGAAAAACTCTGTTTTGGGGGAAGAAGGACAATGTAGAAAGGAAAGAGCAACTGTAGTCTATTGACCATTTTCCTCAATTCATGACATGTCGGTCTAGAAAAAATGTTATTAATGTTCTTTTTTAATATGATGGTGGAAAGCCAGCATGACATTTCTTCCCAATAGGGCCCACCTGAATCCATCTTTGATAATTCACTGTTTTTAACCATTCTAATTCAAGGGCCTCAGCTAAGATCCATCATTGCACTCAGTGCTGCACAAATCTCTCTGATGACAAAGACTTAACAATTACATGTGATTTGATTTTCTTAGTTATTAGGCACCACCACACCTTACAGATTTAATGAGAAATATGGGGGTTGAGCTTTAAGGAAACAATGTAGGGCATTTTGCATTTTTTTTTTTCCAAACAAAAATCTGAAAGTATTTTTCCCATTATTATCTGACCAAGCAGATGTTAAGGGTCAAGATTCTGTTACGATTACCATCATTCCCTTTATCAAGTCTAAAAAACAGTTAGAAAATTTAGAAATAAAAATGGTAACCACAGCATCTTCACCACGTTTTCATTGCCTCTCTAAGTTTCCTCCTGCAATCCTGTCATCACATTTAGCCCTGCTTTCTGTGGTACGTTGGTTTATATTTTTTGTGCTTTGTTACAAGAGTGAGAGGTAGCATCACAGAAGTATCTGCATTAGAGTTGTGAGTGAAATTATTCCTGCACTATTGTAAGTGGATATGTTGCTGGTTCTTACAGTTAGGTAAGGTAACAAGATTTTAAATTTCCTTCCTTTCTTTTTAAAGATGTTTGTGGCAGGCCTTAAAATCAGCATCAGATGAGGAAAATGCTGCTTTGCCCCAGGAAAATACTCATTGTTTATACATATGGTGATGCTGTCTTTCATTGGATAAATCATACAATTTTCTCTCCAGTGGTGAAAGGATCCAGGATTCATTCACTACAAAGGTGAAGAATGAAGAAAATATCTGGTATTCTCTAAGTATTTCCCTTAGCAACCTATGAAGTGTCCTTCTAGCACTATTGTTTGCATTTGAGGTCATTAACACTATAGCAGGCAAACCTGAAGTTGTATTTAGGTTTTGAACATACCAAAGTAATATAGCCGGTTTATGAAGGAACTTTGCTATTGTCATTCTCAGGGAAACTCACATGGATTATTTCTGTCACAAAAGGTTGACTTTTAAACTAATACTGCTATCATAGCTCAGACTCCCTAAATATTCAGTCTTAGTAGATTATTAATTTTGGCCATTGCCTCAAGGGATCCCATATCTGAAATATCTGCTGTCCTAACAAAAGCTTAAAAATACAAGGCTGAGCTATTGTGCCACTACATGTGGTATGCAACTGAAGGATAAATATTTCACTTGATATTTTTTATCTTATTTGATGACTTAGAAACTTCAAACCACATTATCTCAATACTTCCAGTGTTACATTCCTATCTCAAGTTTTAAGTCTCTAATACCTGTCACACAGAACACTTCACAACTTTCCATCCCTCCCTTCATCCAGAGGAACATTTATCTTTACTTCTGACAAAACTCTTCCTTCAAAATAGCAATATGCCTGTAAAACACACATAATAAAAACAGCCTTGGTAGAAATCTGTTGCAAGACAAACCTCTTTTAGGGCACGGCGCTCCAAGGTCCAACCAGGTGTTCCAGCAGAGACCCACAAGTAGTGCTCTAAGCCTATGGCCCTCAGGGTTGACCAGCCTGGATCAGTGCTGTTGCTCCAAGAACAACTGACCTCTCTGCTGGCTTGCTCAGGACTGAGCTGAGCCTCTGAGTTTGAGCCTCACCTTTTATTGGCCCCCTAATCCTGCTCATGCGCAGTGGGGGCCCTGCCCTAATCAGGCACAGGTGGGCTTAACACAAGCTCACGCCCACTGCCTGGCAATTAGTGGCACCTGGTTGCCTCATTTCACTACAGAAATCTAACATACTACATGGTGATGAAGCACTGGTCCAGACATTCATTAAAAAGAACTTCCCCATTCACTTTCCATGTAAATATTTTTAAATGGGGCCAGCTTACAAATTTGTCAAAAGACTTCTAAAGCCATGCTGCACCACATAGCCACATTTCTTTATCTTCTTTTTTTTCCTATTCTGACCCTGACTTCAATTTGAATCAAATCAGTGAACCTATCACTCAGAGGCTGCACCAAGTGACCTATATGAAAGTAATTTCAAATCTGTTCCCATGGCCTGGTTTAGAACCATCTACAATATCATCTACACTTTTCAAGAGTGCTTGTCACCTTACAATCATAGAATCATCAGCGTCTTCAAGATCATCAAGTCCAACCATCAGGCCTACACCATCATAGCCAATAAATCATTTCCCTATGATCTACCATGTCTACTTGGTTTTTGAACACTCTCACTGATGGCAAATCCATCAGTGCCTCTCTGGGCAACCTGTCCCAGTGCTTCACCACTCTTTCAGTGAAGAAATTTTCCTAATATCCAACCTGAATCTACCCTGGTGCAACTTGAACCCATTTCCCCTATTGCCAGTCACTACAGAGAGGAGGCCAACACTGACCTCACTATAATCAAAGATTGGGCCCTGCACACATGTGTTTGCCTCACATCCCCTACACACACTTCTGCTGACATGTTTGCTGTCTGTCTCAGCTGGAAGCACTGAAAAGCATTTCAGCTGAGCAACTTGCAAGACAGGTTTGATGCTACACCCTGTGGAAAGGCTTGGATCCCTCCTTCCTTTAAAGAACTTCATTGGTGTTTAAACAGATAGATGTCATTCTTTAGGCATCTCTGACAATCTTCAAGGGCAATTTAATTAAAATATGTATCTGTTAAACTAGAAAAACTGTGCCAAAATCCAAGCCTACCCTCTCCATACTGAAAGCTTGTGACTATCTTTCTTGGCTCTAGCTCTCAAAGACAACTCTCCATTAGCTTCTCTGGGACTTGGATCAAGTCCTAAGTGTATAAATCATGTCAAAAGACAGTACAACATATTTTATTTGCATGAGATATGCATGAGGGGTCACATCAGTAAACTCCCCAGTACCATTAATGAATCACACATGTGTGACTATAGATATATCAGGTCAAGCTTAGCCTGTGAACCAATAGACACATCAATTCTGAAAGCCCTGCCAACTGCACACATAGTTACCACAGGCCTGACTTTGTTCCTTCTCATTAGAAAGGGAGTAGAAACTCCTGAAGTGCTAAACAACTTTTAAACTGCCCCAAGGAATGTAAACCAAAGCAATTCTAGTAGAAGAAAAAGATCTGACTACACTAAATTCATTGTAAGTTCTGCCCTACTTTGGTTTGGTTTGGTTTGTTTTTTTTTTGCAGTTCATACACCAGCTTCAGTCCCTTTCATTTAGACTTTCAAACTATCTGCACCACTACTGTTTGCTGTCTTCTAATATTGGCTAAAAAAAAGAAAGTTAATGTCTCAATGTAGAAAAAAGCCCTCAACCAATGATGCATGTAAAGTGCTGTTATGCTGACTGAGCAGCTGGGTTTTTTGGTATGTGTCCCAGATGTTTCATCAGTATGGCAACACCTTACATTATACTGTTTCTGAAGGTCTTGGACCAATCCCACCTGGTCATATCCTTAGCCTGGAGACCTCATCCTTAAAGTACCTTTCATTATACAACAAACCTTAATGATTTTATGACCTAACATTTTTTCCGTTGTATAATTTAAGCAAGGTGCATAGGCAAACTGCTAACATCTGTTATCAATACACTGTATTTAGGGACTTGGATTTATCAGATATATAGTTCTCTAAGATTACACATAAAGGTATTTCTAATAGCTTATAGTTAACAACAGCCATTTAAGCTAACACGCAGAGAAATATTTACATATAACTACCATTTGTACTCCTCTGAGTCAGAGTTTCAGAATAGTCTATAGAAAGAACACTAAAAAGGAACAATCTCCTCAACATAACCAAAAAATATTCCATTTCTTTAATTATTTTGTTGCCAATTGCATTTTGTTCTGCCTGAAAACTATATTTTGCACAACTTAGAGAAGCATCTCCTTTGTTTACCCATTTTAAGCCTTTACAAAGCAGATTAATCTGTACTCATACCCCAAGATGCTCAACCACAAGGATATAGGACAGTGGCTCCCAACCAAGGGGTCATGACCCCAATCCAGGTCATGGCATTTATGAGGTGGGGTCACAAACCTAGTGGAAATTCATTTGCAGAAATAGTGTTCACACCTGGAAATAAGGTCATGAGCCTAGGAGACCAACTGATGTCATCTATAACAGTGAAGTCATACTATAGCTGGACCTCCCCTCTCTGACATTCATTCAAGAGTTAAAAATCTAGCTGCTTTACAATCAATAATCAGGAAACAGATCTGCAAATGCAGGAATAAACATTGGCCTCAGCATCTTATTATCGAACCTGATTTTTAGAAACACAACCAAAAGCAAGTGAAAAATTAATAATCATCTTTAAATTATTTTTCGTTGCATTCCTTTCCACCAAAAAGTTTGTTCAGATATCTACTTATTTCTATAATAAGACACAGAAACAATTTTCTTGTAATATTTTAAGTGCTCCAGAAAGACAAATGGAATCTTTAGATAAAGAATTTTGCTCATGCCAACACAATGTCAAAAGTAATTTTAAATATTCAAGTTTTTAACTGTTAGAAGACAAAGTTTGCCATTTGCTGGAGAATTATAAAAACTATTTTAAGTTATTATTTAGTACAGGCTTTACAGATACTGATTTTAAAAAAAACCCAAACCAACAGCCTGATGGCTTGGTTAATTTACATGAAAAAAACTTACAACTGTGAAATAACATAATAACATGATGAGAATTAAAAGCTGGAAAGGTATTATGGGTTTTTTATTATTTTTAGATAACTTGGATTATTTTTTTAAAGCATAATTTCCAGATATTGGCTATAAAACAAAAAATAAACCCCAAATAGTTCCACATGGTTATTTTCTGGAGATGTCACCTAAGCATCAATCAGTGTCAGAGGAAATCAAAGTATTTCCATTTCAGAAAACTTAGTTCCAAAAATTGTTCTCAAGGCATACGCAGAGTGTAGTCGAGGTGACTGGAAGCTACTTTTGTCATTCCCTGATTCAGGAACTGTCAGAGGCTACAACAGCCTTGCCCTAAACAGTGAAAACAGGAGGACTCTCAGAGCTACTGTAAATCTTCTGGCTGATAGCAGACTTTTAAGTTCAGCTAGAAATCAAGAGGGCTCATACATACGTGTTCTGATGTGTGTATGCCCAGTGTAGGGTCTTCACAAACATTAGTGTTAATTGTTCAGCATACAGTGACTACTTCATTGTGTCAACACAGGGCCCAATTTCTTTTGAGGCTGACATTGAAACTGTTGCTAAAACTGCATCAAAAATTTTTTAAGGGGCATCTGTGAATGTGTATGTAGCCACTAAGGATAACAGTATTGCTGCTAATCACTGCAAGCACTGACTCCTTCAGAGTTAAAATCAGCAAAGACAGAAATCCAGACTTTAAAGCTACCTTTCTGGGCATTCTGAAAATGAAGATAATCAATTTCTGTACTGCACAGAATCAGAGGCCTGGTCCTAGCATGGCAGCATAAAAAACCAGTGCTCTTAAGTCTATACTAGATATACCATAAATACTTGGTAAGTGCATACAGGCAAGAACTGGATTGAAGTGGAGCTGTGGAATCTTAGCCAAGTGAAGACCTTACCCTCAAATTTTCCTGTGGCCAGTGCATAGGAGCAGAGGATATGGAATCTTTGCTAGATTGGGAGGGACCACCAGAAGAGGCTGCTCAGTCACAGAACAGATGCTTGCAGAAAGAAGAGAAGCATTTGGCTACTGCAACCTGAGGTGGTAGCAGCACAGGGGAGGTGAAAGAAGCCCCATTCCCCTGGGACAGAGAGAGAGTCAGTCATGCTTCCTTCTGAGAATCCTTCCGGACTGCACAACATGAGACTTCCACATTAATAAGCAAAAAGTGCTTATCAGGTGTGGAAAAACATATGCCAGCCTAATTTTTAATCTTTCCAAGATGTCTGTCCCTATATCTTTAGCACCAAGATTCATAAAATGATAGAGACAGAAAAGACCTCATTCATCTGCACATAATCATTAACACTAGGATTTTACCTTAGGCTATTGGCTGAAAACCTGTTTGGTAATTTTTATTCAAGACAGATTCATGTGACCAATACAATGTACTCTGCTTATTGATGTAGTGTTGGGTCATCTACACAATTAACTCATCAGCAACATGGTAAGTCTTTCCTAACAATCTATATGTATGCATATGATTTTGTCATAATATATAAAGCATGTCCAATAAAAGGAACATTGATGGGTACTTTACTTCTACAATGGTATCAGGATTTCCTACAGGATGGACCAAATATTAATAAAATTTGATCATTACAGCTACTATATTGCCCAGGTCTTTCCCAACAGACTATATCCATAGTTAAAACACAGAAATCAAAATAAATTAAATCTGAGAGCTGATGCACAGAACAGGGAGTGAAAGAAATTGAGGCGTTTGGAGTACTAAGTATTTACAGATGCCCACTGTATCAGCTGCATCCTACTGCTGCTGTTTGTAAGGCTGAAAGCAAGGATGCCCACATTTCCCAAAGATTTTCATAGAAACTTACAGAGATCACTACACCTCCTGGAGACTGCATCCTCTATTCATTTCCAGTTTAAGGTGACATTGATACATGCTTGACAAATGTCATATTCCATTGCTACATAAAATCAAGTAAACATATCTCAAATAGAAATGCCTTTTTGTTTTCATTGTTCTCCTTTTCATTAGGGCCAGGAGCATTGACCTGCAAAGAGCCTCAGGACCCACTATTCTGCAGTTCTACTGTCTTGCAATTCCTAAAACCCACCAGCTCCACAGCTTGGTTTTTTAGGTTTTAAAATCAGTTAGATGTGGATGAAACAGCTCCCTGTGTCCTGATTCCATGTATGCCAATGCTATTTTCTAAAACCAGCCAAAATCCATACTTACTTTACTCTCCTGCTCTTAAAAGAATCACAAAAAGCTTTGGCACTTTGACAAATGATGAATCCTGTTGCAGCAGTTGTTAAAAGCCAGGCCAACAAAATTTGACATCCTAACTTAAACTGCTGATGAAGATGAGTGAGCTCAAAGTGAGAAATTAGGTGGGTAAAGGCTTTGCAACTCCTTCCTGACAGCTCAACATAACTGAAAACATTTCAGCAATTTACTTTTCTGTAAAAGACCACAACAAACACATGGAAATTTAAAGACAGCACATGGAAGCCAGAAATATCCAAAGAAAGACACTCCTGGAGGCCTTGTTTCACACATTAAAATGCCCTGGTTCAATAAAGCAGAAAAGAGTACAATATAGTAAACAGGTTTTCATTCTCATATTTCTCCATCATTGATCATGTTACTTTCTAGATCCTTTGAAAAATTAATGCAATATTAAAGAATTTCCCAGCTTTTACACAGTAACATAACATCTCTCAGGTATCTGAAACAACCTTGGAAGTGTTCAAGGAGAGACTGGATGGGATTCTGAGCAACCTGGTCTTGTGGGGGTTGTCCCTGCCTGTATTAGGGAGCAGAAGATTTTGAAGGTCCTTTGAAAAAAAATCATTCAATGTTTCTATTAAATAAAATTAAATGTAGAAATAAGACAGGCTATTTGATATGTAATGTTACAAACACTGATCTTTGTATATACTTTGATGATTCATGAACTCCATATATATAATAGAATAAAACTCAAGAAGTCCATTCACACAACCCTGTTGTAAACACACGACCTTTGCTCCACTTTCATTTATAGACTATCACAGAAAACTGTTATCATCTCACTTTCACCTGCTTTGCATTAAACCTGATTTTACAGTGGTGTAAACCATATCCATATCAGACCCAGTGAACAAATTTATTTACCAGCCATATAAAGTTTTTTCTAGTAATATGCACTACTAACTAAAAATGGTACTATCTAAATTATAGCCATGAGATCTTCAGTGTCCTCTTTGAGCATAAAATAGCCAATACAGATGAAAAACCACTACAGTTAGGCTTTGCTTTAAGTTAATATGACATTTACCTAAACAATTTTTTTTTTTTAATCATCAGCCTCTATCAGAGGACAGAGCATTGCAGAGGACATCATAGATGCCACACAGTCACTGGCACAGGCAGTGCAATGATAAATGCAAATGACATTTTCCTCTGTGATTTGTACATGCAATATGAATCTCTTTCATATGCAAGTGGCATTGTGCAAAAAATGAGCTTGTGCATTCACATACAGAACCCTTGTGCAAGTCTCTGCTATGCTGCTGTTTTTTCTCACCACTAAAATGGCCAAATGGGACCAGAGAGCAGACGGACTTACTAGCTGGAGGAGAGCCAGCAATACTAGACCCACCCCACAGTCCCCAGTGCAGTGGCATGTCAAAACACAAGAAAAATAGCTGATCAGACCACTGTTGCTTTCTGACACCGCCAGCTACCTCTAAACTACACCAGAGCTGGTACAGAAACAGCATCTGTGTCAAGGTGCCACAGCCAGATGTTTTCTGGTCACTCTGCTGTGTCTTGGCAACAGTTGAGAATCTAACTCTTTTAGGTAAAGTGCTTTTATATCTTAAGGGGACCACTCACAATTTGTAGCTTATGCATCCCTAAATAAACTTCAGTAAAATGTCTCTAATGGAGGAAGTTAAGTATTATTTCAAACTACTGTATGTACTGTTTGTACCACAGTCCTGTTGCAGTGGAAGAAAGAGTTGCAGCTAACACAGCTAAACAGATTACACAAAAGCTACTTTTCCAGTTTCATTGTTGTATAAGAGCATAGCTACTCCCTGCACTGATTCATTTGTTACCTGAAGGGTCAAGACCTGTTCACCTTGCCTACGTGAGTAACCACAGGAACTTCAGTGGGTGTAGGGAACCGAACTGAGCAGAACTTGATCTTAAAGCAGGATATAATGGTGTTTTAAACAGTTCAGAGTTAAAGAGGCAACACAGTGTGATAAAAGTAAGGGAATCCTTTCTAACAAACAAAAATATTCCTTTTGCACTGCCAGGGGCATGGATGGACTTGATGGACACAGCTTTTACAGAACTTACGGGATGTTTCTAGCAGGAGTTACTGTAGTGAATTAGAATGTCATGGGATAGTCAACAAACTATGGATATAGTAATACATTCAACCTCTGATACTGTACATGTGAAAGTATTTACAATGCCTCAAAAGCATACTGTGCTGTTTCAACAGGGGACAGTCAAGTTAACTTTTTCAAGAACCAGTGTTCAACGTGCAAAGTGGTTATGGGAAAATAAAAACAAATCAAGAGTTTGAGAAGTATCATAGCAGATTAGAAAGGGGGTTTCTAGACAAAACTTTTCTTCAAAAAACTCAAGTGCCTTGAAGTTTAGGTTATTGTTAGCTAAATACACATATACATGATTTAGCAGCAGTAGTGGTGGTGGTGCTAGTGAGAATAAAAGATTATGTATTAGACAGCATCGATCTCTGAACCTTCCTAACACCAAAAGAAAATGCATATATCACAGGGCCACTGAGATAAAGTAACACTCAGCCCTAGAGGGCACAGATTTCGTCTTTATGTAAATCAGTGCCTGTCACTGCATGCATGATTCACTGCTCAGAGTGTACTCTTCTGTGACGAATGAGTCCCGCTTAATTTGGCAGTGATTATGCGGGTTGCTGGCCCTCTAAACCCCTTTGAACTTGTAATTGCTGCTGGTTTAAATAATGAACATTAAGGGGAGGTGGATTCATAAAACTGTGGATAATTACAATTTTTTTTCTTTTTTCCTTTGTTTTTTTTTTTTTCAAACTGAAATAAAAGGCTTCTGAGGCTGCTGATAACTGTATCGTACTAGCCTGTTACCAAAATAAAATTGCAGTCTTGTTCAGTCTCTAGGAAGGAAAGAGAATGGAAAGGAGAAGAGGAAAAAGGAGAGGGAGATCAGAATGGCTTGGATGCCAGTAGAAAAGGAGGAGCAATGGCATTCATGAATATTCATAGCTAGTCACATCTGTAGCAGGCCTGCTTTCCACCTTTTTTTCTTTGCACTTCAACGTGGAAAGAAGTGCTAACAAAAGAAGGTGATTGTGCTATTTGGTCTGGCTCCAGGTTTCATCTTTACAGAGCACATAGGTGAACTTCTTTAAAAAATTTTATTCAAAGACTCTCATCTTAAAAAAGAATTAAAAATTAAAAATCATCCCCCCCTTCCATGCTGCTTTTTTAAAAATTATGTTCCTGTTATTATGAATGTGAGGGAATCAGTTGCCAAGGAAGCACGATGTGCAACATGCAGCAAATTTGTTCCTCCTCCCCTTTATGAATACTTTACTAAATACTCCAGTATTCTTTGATCCAATACAATTTCGATCTGCGGGTGTAAAGTATTGAAACAACAGCAACAACGAAAATTGTTACCGAGGAGGGGACAGAAACCAAAGTCAGCCAAGTCAGGCAGCTACTACCCAGAAACAACAAAGAATGAATGATAAATTTAGCAGCCGCATGTTCAATTTTCAAACAACACAGCAGAGATTTATAGCTTTGCTTCTCCCGTGGTAAACGAAGCAGCACACAGAAAGCGTGTCTGTTTTTGATTTTGCTATGTTTTCCCCCCCCTTTTTTTTTGTTCTTTGCCTATTTGCAGGTTGTTGTTTTTTTTAAAAAAAACAACTCTACATTTTCTTTATCCTGGTGTGAGATGAATATCAAAGGCCTAATGCTGTTGGTAAGCCTCCAGCATACAAGGGCAGCTCAATGGGATGTTATTAGACCCTGCGTCACAACATGGCAGACTGTGATTAATCGCAACTGTATCAACGGTAGCAACTTCTCAACAACGCCCGCCAGCAGCTCCAAAGGGGCCATGTGAAAAAGAAAGGAACGGGGAAAAAAAAAAAGGGAGGGGGTAAGATCTGCAAAAGCTAGCTACCAAAGGTTCAGCTTTGCACATGATTAGGTTATGTCAAAAATGTGTGACAGCTTTCAACCTGACCACAGTAGGGATATTTCTTTAAGCGCGCTACCAATTACACCGACTGATCAGGGGTTTGTTTTGCCAGCGCCAATCACGTGGAGAAAAGGATCAGGGTGGTGGAGAATGGGATATTGAGAAGACTTGGCCTGATGTTCTCAGGGTTCTCTCCAAATGAAGAAGAAAACAGTTTTTCTACACATCACAAAAATTTCTAAGAAATCTGCAGAGATGCGAAGTTTTTCCTGTTACTACATGAAAGCAAGCAGGTTTAATTTAAAACCAAATGTAAAGTGATATCCTTGCTCTCTCTCTCTCTCTCTCTCTTTTTATTTATTTATTTATTTTATTATAGTTTAGAAACTTAGGTCTGTGCATCAAGAAATGTGAGGTATATTCAGATGACCCATTCCATATCATGACATTTTCTAACAAATGTCCCCAAAGTATTAAATAGCCCAAAATTAAACTCTTCCAGCTCAGAAAGTCTTTAAACTTCTTCCTGCCAGAAGCTTGGAGGATGCACTAGACCTTCTGGGATTGTCCTACACTTGCATCATTTCTTGGCCTCATCAACACCAACTCTGGATCCTTATCTGGCTCAGTGTACTATTGGTCTGGCCAATACAGCAGACCTTATTTTGTCAAAAGCAAGACAAAAACATTTGCTTAAATGTTTTTAAAACATTTAATATTACCTTTTCCTTCTCACAAAACTTTTCTGCTAAGTGCTTTTCATTTCTGTTAAGACCATTAAAATATTATAATCATTCTACCATCTTCTACCACTCAGATAGAAGAGGAGGAATGTTCATAATGTAAATGACGTTAGTCATCTCAGTCACAAATTAGGGAGTCAGCATAGTATTATCACTGGAAAAAAGTATGTAAAACTATTTTAAATACATATATTAACACTGTGTAAGATTTAATCCATATCTCAGTGAGAGGAGAAGCAGCAGAGTAAGACCTAGAAGCCTTGTAGTTGGGTTGATTAGGAGAAAAATAATTGGCAGCTAAAAATAATAAATAAAATAAAATTTACAAAAGAAAAAGGAGTAGCTCTGCAAATTAGATTAAAAGGTTAGGACAGAATAGGAATGCTGGGGAACACTGGTATATTGTAATGTCCTCCCTCAGGCGTTAGAATGACATAGTCCAAGTGCTTTGCTGTTGGCCAGTTGTCTTTATCTGATGCTCCTCTCATCCTTAATTGTCACATAGTTGTTCTACTGAGGGAGCAGGAGTTATCCTGTGTATCAACGTCCTGAGGCAAAGGGATGCATACACAATGCTGAAAATCAAAACCTGCTGAGCTATAAATAAAAAATAATAAATATTAACTACTTCAAAAAATACAGGCAACTTTATGTTTTTTCCTCAGAAGCACACAACTTGCTCAACAAAGCCCAGAAATATGCTGTATTTGTGCCAAAGACTGTAGCACTCCCTTGAACCTGTTTATCTTTGAAGACCATAATTAAGGAGGACAAACTGGTTTATAGTCAACACAAGTTGTTAAAGAACTGCACTCACAGTTTTTCTCAAACACTTATTTTCCTTAACTAAGGCTCTTGCTTGATTAAAATCCTGGACAATAAGCAGTTGAGTGAAGAGATTACTTTCTGTAGCAAAAAGACAGACAGCCTTTGCCAGCTCTACAAACCAATAATTCACACTCAGTTCTCAACTATTTCCAAACATGAGGGAACGAAACACTTCTGCTTGTGGCTTTCTGAACCGGTGGCTGGCCAGGAACTAGGTCAGTACCTCGTACCATTTAGTGATGGCTCCCAGGTTTGTTGGAGCACTCTTGTTAAGCCTCTTCCACACTAGAATCACCCCAGCACTTTCATAACTGCCCAGCGTCACTCTTTCTCTCAGAGATGAGTGACAGAAGGTGGTTAGATGACAACAATATTTAACAACATATACACTCCAACTTATCAATCACAGTTGCTTCTGCTAAGAATTACATGATGGTGGCCTTGCTACCATCCTTGTCCAACACTTGTCCTCAGTGTTCCTTGTAGTGGAGCGACTGCCACTCAGAGGAAGTCTCTGACTTCTGACTTAACCTCTTATGACACAGTTCCACAGACTGTCTTTTCTTCCCTAGCAAAAAGGACTGTTTGAAGATGACCTAGGAAAAAACTGCAAAGTGGAACATAGTCACATCCATAGTCACATACAGACTATTAAACAGTCACTTTTTATAAAGGTGGGGAGAGTGAGGAGAGGTACTAATAACTTTGTTCCTAACCCCTTTACTGCCGTTTGCCAAATACATGGAGATCTGTGAATGGTGCATGTGGCTTAGAAAAAAAAGCAGAGTCATCCCTGAAAGCTCTCCACTAAAGATGAAAAAACAGTATAGAGCACACAGTCCTTTAGCAGAAATGCAACAGACCAACAATCATCCTCTGAGTTCCCGGGGTAGATGGAGGGCCACAAATCTATGACAATATGGCTTGGAAAGGTTGATGCCATTGATAAGGGCTTTCCCATCAATTTCTTATCAGTGTTTCCAACTACAGAAGTTTGTATTCATGGTTCTAGCACTTGAGGTTTTTAGAGTGGATAAATGAAGATTGATAAGAGAGAGGGAAAGGAGATGTAAGACACCTTACTTCCTTAAATTTTCATCCCCTCACTTTTGTTTCACTGAGCAATAAATTAATAATCTGTACTAACATTATTTTGCTACCTCTGACAGCAAATTCTGATAACACATGCATGGTCTGACTGACCTGCAGAAATACATTTGAGGACAGTCTGATCCAATCTGGAATACTTGTGATCTCTAAGTTTGATCTAAACCAAAATTATTACTTCTGCTGGGAACATGGGAAAAGCTGGTATAAAGAAAAAGCTGTGACATGAAGCATTTGTTTGGATCAAGTACAACTTACTCCTGTCTTCTGTATCCTCAAGTGTGATTTTCAGAAATAATCAAAACAAAAGTGACAAAACCCAAAAACCACAATGAGCAAACAGCAGCTTTTAAGTGCTGTGGGAACAGAGACATTTGTTTAAGTAACCACTGTTTAAAAAATGCATACATAGTAACACCAAAATAAACAGCTTGCAATGCTGTTTATTTTAAGATACACAATAGTAATGTAAAGTGCTGCATGCACTGAATTCAGGGTGTACTAACATTATTTACAGTTCTGAAGAGCAGTAGGAAAACTCAGTTCTTTGCCAGAAGACTGCTTGCTCAGAGAGCAAAGGTCAGCACTCGCCACTTCTGCAGCTACAAGGACTTCAACAGGCAGCCACAGAAAGCTCCTGCTCTCTTTTCTCATGCAGGTAAACTTCTGAATTTTGTATCAAAATCCTAAGAAAGGCACATCAGGTCAACAGCATCTTTAAAACAGATATACAAGCCTATGGCTGGGAAGGATAATCAAGAGGCAGAAAAAGAGATCATTGCCCAGTCACTTCACTCCTAAAACAACCAAAAAGCCCAGACCAAAAGTATACCAACAAAACTAAGAGGTGGTATTCTGAAAACTGACTGACTTACTCAACAGATTTATGTCCCTGTGTGTCTGAATTGCATTTGGTTCTCTGCTGACAAAACATGCCATTGACATAAAAATGTACTAGAAGCCTGTACTATTTTTCTTCATAAAGCCAGCCAAGCTATAGGCAAGAAAACTGGACTTTATTCTGGCCTCTCCATCATCCATTTATTATTGTAATTGCCTAGATTTACTATTGTAATTGCAACATTACTGTTATTGTATAATCCTTATTACTGCCAATAAATGAAACAGAAAGAATCCAACTTGGATCTCAGATCCCAGGCTAAATTTCTGAATCTGACAATGAAGAAAAAAAAAAAAAAAAAAAAGAAAGAAAATTTAAAAACAAAGCATTTTTCTGCCATGCACCGAGCTTATTTGACCAGGAAGCCATTGAGGTAAAGGTGGAACCCCACAGTTACATTATTATAATGTTCAAGGGAAAAATTTAATTTTAAATTCAAAATACAATCTCTTTCTTCTTGATGCTTTTGAGAAAAGCTGTGTGAAATTCACTGGTTTTAGTCAGCAGGCACTCGGTCAATATTTTCTTGGGGTCATTCTGCCTCTCTGAGGACTCAAACTTTGTTTTAAATATCCCTCAGTCAAGTTACTATAAAAGTCTGTAAGTGAAAAACAGGTTAAAAACTCATGGTGTTCACCTGTTTTGTCATCCAAATTTCCATGTAAATCCAAAATCACTGTAATTTAGCACAATATTTGCATTGGATTCATGTCCTTAAAACATCAATATAGGATTTGAATGCTCAAACAACTTTTGATGGTTTGGGTTATGTTTCATTAGCGACAGTTCTGGAAAAGATGCCAGAAAAATTGGAGAACATTAAGCTGGTTCACCTCAGAGCTATACTTCTGCCAGATATTTGTGAAATATCACATACTATGAACGGAGAGCGGTGACACAGTCTCTGTCTGAATATCTGAAAGGGAGCTGGTTTTAACTTAAAATCATACGGTTGGGGTGGAAGGCTCCTTGAAAATCACCTGGTTCCAAACTTGCTGCCATGGGCAGGGACACATCCCATGCTGCTCCAAGTGCTGTCCTACCTGGCCTTGAACACTTCCAGTTCTGTACTGGTGCCTCCAGAACTGGGCACATTTCTGCAGGTGGGGTCTCACCAGAGCAGAGTAGAGGAGGAGAATCATCTCCCTTGACCTCCTGGCCACACCACTTTTGATGTAGTCCAGGATACAGTTGGCTTTCTGGGCTGCAAGCATACGTTGCTTGCTTGTGTTGAGCTTCATCAACCAGCACCCTCAGGTCCTTTTCCTCATGGTTGTTCTCAATCCATTCTCTGCCCATAACATAATATAACAACATAACATAACATAAGGTCCTCAAGTGGAACCTGCTTCCTTTGTTGGTCTGACAGAGCCCAAGCCTGGCTGACCTTCAGCAGGCACTCAATTTCCCAATGCCTGAAGGAACAGTAATTGAATATTTCTCAAGTTTAATCCTTTCTTTTGGGTCCCACACCCATTTTTAGTTTGATATCATCAGTTAATTTTTCTACTGACAGACAAATGAAATATTCTTTTAAAGGTTGAAAAAACTTAAACCTAAAGGAAGCCAAATTTGCGAAGGGTTCCTTCTGGAAATGGCTCTAATTTCAAGATATTTTTCAGTTTTTAATCATTAATAAGAAAACGTGGAAATGTGATAAATGCTTGAGGCAACACTGCTTTAGTGTAACCCCAGGAATGCAAGATGTTTCTCAGCGGTATTTCTTCAAATGCTTTTTGGAGTATAGTTTTAAAAGTGCTAAGCAAAGGCACTACCACAGATTGCTCTGCAGTCTCAACAACGGGACTGGATATTTTTTTCAGTTCTTGAATTCCATTATTCCTGCAAGGCATTTTGTTCTTGCTCAGTAATTTCTCCTCTTTTCTGCTTGTAGCCTCTGCTTATTGACTGATTCAGTATGCACATTCTGTGTGTCTGTGTAGATCTTATATTGTTGGGATGGATGGGGAGAGCACTCAAAATAACAATACAGCTCTCATTTCTCTCATCTTCTTTCAGTCTCTGCTACACTTTTTTTGGGAATAAGGGCCCTGGTAGTCCAGGCTCTCCAAACATCCTTCTGTATCTTTCTTAGACTCTCACCAGACTGGCCTCAGGCTAGTTTTATAATCAAGGAAAAAAACAGTCCTGATGTTCAGCATGAGATCATAACACAGTGATCTCACTCTGAGCTCTACCTTTCACTGCAGCAGCTCTATTGACTTCCTTGCTTAGAACTGTTTGAATTTCCCACCAGCTCAGTTGTGAGATATTTGGCCTCTTCTCAGAGTGAGCCTACAGGGCACTGAGTAGAAAAAGCTCATGAGCCCCCTGGCCTTGTTGGAAAGAGCGTTCAGCCTCAGCAAGAAGTTTGCCACAGTGCTTGTCCAGGAGCACCTTACAGCATCACCAAATCAGAGAGAGCAATATCAGACATTTTCAGCTAGGGATTTGAGCAGTATTCAGATAGTTTAACAGGTCTGGTGCTACCTTCGTTTGCATCCATGCTGGCAATACAACAGTCTTGTTTGCTTCTAGACATTTTATTTTCCTGCTGCACATATAGTTTTGCATGGATTCATAGTGGGATTTAATGTCCTTTGCAAGTATTTTTGCTCTCTAAATGGGGAAATTTAGGGGAAGAGAAGAGACAGAAAGAGGCAAGGGCTTTTTTTTTTTTTTCTCTGAAGTTTGTTTGCATCCAAGAGCATTGTGGGATGTAAGTTCAGGTTTCACAAGAGCCAGGACAGCTAAGATTAATTATAGCAGTGAAATGTCTGCAAAAGCCTAGGATAGATTTGTACTGTGTACCAGGACTTTTTCTGGTCTGAGAAGTGTTTGCTTGGCATTTAATGGCCACCCTACAACACATGCATACAAAGCAGGCCATTTAAAATTGAGATGTAAGTAGGCATACTATGTGGAATAATGTGGGCTTCTTCAGATTGTACTAAAACTCTGTAGCTCATTCCACCATCCACAGAGAAGTTCATACCACCTCTCTTTCCTAAGAGATGTTAGTTCATGCATTAAAATGTCCATGTGGCACTGGAAGAAAGAGAACAGAAAAGAGACCAAGTAACACAACTCTTGGAATAGCCTGCCAAAATAGTAAAGGAAGGTGGGAGGGAGAAGTAAATTAAACTATTTTCCCACTTTTTGTTATTCACAATTAACCTATTTTCACATATATTTCCATTTCATGTCCTACTTTGTATCTGAAAAAGTTCAACAGAATATCAGTTTCTCGATGAAATTAAAGCATCCTTTAAAAAACATTTATATTTTTATGTGATCCCTCAAAGTAATCAACTTTTCTTACAATTTATAGGGGGCACCATTCCTAGGAACCTGTATATGCCTATGCACCATTCTTTAGCTGATTCCCCCAAATATACACGTCACTTTTCTGACCACATAAGACTCCTTATTTGGGTTGTTATCACACACAGCATGCCCTTTCTCACTATTCACAATCTGTATCCCTGAATATTCCATTTCTAGACTATCAAAACAGCTGCCAGCTTACTGCATTCAGCCTCCGTAGGCAGGGAGCTTGCCAATATGAATCAGGGACTTTGCAGTAGCTTTTCTATCCCGTACTCTTTACTCTAGGTCACCCTCCTGCTTCCCATTTCTTCATTCAAGCACAAGTGGGTTACACAAGTGGGAAGCACCTGGATAAATCAACAGAGGCAGCAGAAGGATCAGGACTGTTTGGAAAGCTGCCAAAGTCCTATTTCATTTCAGGAAACTCCCTGGGCTCTTGAGCAGGGGAATATCCACTGGTGACTTCTTGAAGTACAAAGATGTATTTGTTAATACTATTGCACTCCCTTTATGCTGACTATTTTTCCTGGGCTAGCATTTGAAGCACAAGGTTCTTTCTCTTGCTGCTTTCTGGGAAAGATATTTGATATCATTTGCAGGCAATAATCACCCCTTCAGGTCACCAGAAAGGAAAGGACCTGATAAACAAAAACAACCCAGGCCTGAGCCACTTGAGGCTCAAGTAGCTTGCCCGATAAAATGCCATCATTTTCATAGTGGACCAGAACAAACACAACACTCTTTATATTAAATGTTCCCTCCTAAAGGGAAAATCATCCTGAGCTTTCAAATACTACAGAAGGTCAGGTATTTATACAAGCATTGCACAACAGCCATGATAGTTCAGAAATGCAGGCCTCTGAAATTCGGCTGAGGTGAAGTACTTGACAAAGGTCTCATGCAGAGTTTTTTTATCTGTAAATATCAGAAGTTCTCTGAAAAGTGCTCACCATCATTATGCCATACTGTTTACACAGGGAAACTGAGGCATGATGCTTGCCATGATCACAGCCAAAAACAGAACTAAAATTTCCTCATGCCTGCCAGAGCTTGCTTGTGATAAAGGATCCTGTGGACAGCAGTAAAAAGCTCAGCTACAGAACAGAAAGTGACAAATAGCTAAGCACTAAAAAAGTATGTCTTTCTATCATAAAATAGAGGGTCCTTGAAAGACTTGTTGAGTATAGTTTGTGGATAAAGTGGCTATAAAGTTTAACACTTAAGACACATAATTGTGTCTGTGTGTCTGTCTCCTGTTCTGATTTCACTGCTTCATCTGCCATGGTGTCTGGAGATCCACTGGGATTAATCAAAGCACGACTGAGAAGACACTAGCCTGTGAATTATCTGCTAATAAACTGGACCCAGAGAAATAAAACCTGCATTTTTTGCCTCACCTATGAGGAAAGAAAACCACTTGTATAAAGATCCAAGTATTCTCTCAAAATATCAACAAACAATGAATCTTACATTGTCTTTGGGACTTAAATTGGTATAAGAAGCTTTAAAGTAGACTAGATTAGGCTATGATCTTACAAAAACCTATTCTTTTTGTGTAGTTTATATATATATATATATATATGTATATTTATAAAGTGAGCAGGAGCTTTTCCATTGCTATTTAGTTTAGTCAGATAGTGTTTCCATAGTATAACCACTTAAGAATATCAAGCTGCCACTTTGAAATGTACTTCAGGCCAAATAAAAGCTTGATCCAGAAGACAGCCAAATTTCTATACATTAAACAAATTAATATATGCAGACTTTTAAAAAACACTAGACTAAACTAATTGCTGATGCCTCTACTCTGATTCATTGCACTGAGATTGGAAGGGGATGTCATGAGATCTTAAACATTTTATGGACGTAAGTGAACATGTTTCAAACTGCCATTGTAAAAAGGTAAAACCAAGATTAAAAAAAATCTTTATGGCATTGTACAGTGAGTTGACAACCTATCATCCAGTATTAGACAAAACAACTGAAATTAATTCTGGCAGATTTGGGGCTAGTAGTTAAAAATAAAAATAGCAAATGTAAAAGCATGAAAACTGTATTGCCATTATGCTTAAAGACAATAATAAATCTTTAAAGATACCAGTGATTGCTTTGGATACTACAAATGACTGCTGCCAATCAACTGTAAAATATGTAAGGCATGATATTCTAAGTATTGGAACTCAAGGCAAACTTCATGACACCACAAGTAATATTGTCTGCCATAACCTACTATCTTCATTAGACAACAATGAGAATTGACATCTCTGTTTCTTAGCAGTCATGGGACTTTTGGCAGAAACACACTTTTCTTTCCCAGTATAACTCTAATTTTACAGAAAGCTTCTTTAAAACCAATTACTCTTCTCATGGATGATGAAATGAAGGTCTTAAATAAACATCCTGAGGCAAAACTGAGAGGCAGTATCACTTTGCACAAAAAAGAGCAATTACTTTTCCCTAAAAATTTACTTTATATACACGTATACTTTTGTGAACACCCTATAGAGAAAGGGAGGAACTAGAAGTTTTCTGATGACAGCTGGTTTAGGTAGTGGAACTTGAAGATACTCAAAGAATTCTCACCTCTAGTTGACTGTGATCTCAATTTTCAAAGGGTGCAGTGCACAACATTTATTAGTGCAAGATTCTTGGAATGTTTAAACACTATTTATATTTGCATATGCTTTAGTCAAATTCCCTTTTACTTGTGAGCATCGAAGCCACAATTCTATATAAATGAGTTCCTGTCACTACTACTTCCTGGTTTCAGTTACTTTAAAGAATTCTTTACTTCTACTTAGGTATTTTTTCTTCTTTTCTTTCCACCTGATTCCTAGACTGACTCTGCAAAGCTTTGTAATCTGACAATAACAACCAGAAAACACCAGTGGCTGATCCTATCTTTTGCTAGGCCACAATCAAGCTTGCTCACCCAAGGCTTTTTAATCAAGTCTCAACTAAAATCACGCACATGTTTTTTGTTACACTCTGGTCTCAGTAATTCACTGTTGGAAAATGGCAGGTAAAATATTAAATTGGGAAGTAACATCCAACCATATTTTTTGATGGTTTGGCAGTGGCTGACCTCATATGCCACACGAATGAATTTCTCCTTGCCTGCAGTCCTGACACATTCTGCTGCCTGTTGATGAGGAAGAGGCAAAAGCAGGCAGGGCAGTGGAAAAAAAAATAAATAAAAAGGAGAGGCAAAAATAAAGCATAACTAGCTGACATCAGACAGTGTAGTGCAAAAAAACTATTATAGCAGGCCTGGAAAAGGACACTTAGGCAGGCTCAAGAGCCTAAATTGTCCTGAAACTGCTGTGAAAGGACTTGACTGCAGCCCCTCAGCCTGGCAGGGATTTGGGAGGGGAAGGGAGAGCTGGAGGGGCAGTGCGTTTCATTTGATCATCCCTTGCAGGATTCTCGGTTTGGGTATTGTTTGGTGTGTGTATGCATGTGTGTGAATTTCACCCTATATATAACTTGGAATCTTATTAGATAACAACTTGATGACACTGCAAATCCAGTATTTCTGAGAATGCTATTTTTGAAGCAGAAACATACAACATATTTTGATCTCCAAAGAAGTACAATAAAGATCCACCCCCCTTCAAAATAAAACAAGAAGTCAAAGGAAAAACCTGAATGCAAATGTAATAATTTCCAGGCGGGCTTCCTGTGACTGTATCCGATTATTTAAATTTCGGACTGTCTCTTTAATTTGAGGAGCGGGGAGAGAGGCGACAGATGGCAGACAGAATTGACTTATGTCCTCTATTCTTCTGCAGAAGAAGGGGGAGTGCAGAAAGTTTGATCAAGGCAGAAGCTACAGTACGCAGGCCCGGCTATAACTATCTAATAGGTCTTTTGACTGATCGGTTCGGAATATTTAGGGTTTTTTTCTCCCCCAGACAGTCTTTGTAACAAACTCACAGTCCTGGAGGTTGCCATGGGTGACGAGAGCGCTGACATCCAGTCCCAACTACAAATAAGCACATGACAAATGGGCCTGGAGCCCTCCGACAGCCCTGAACCTTGGTGACCCCCTAAAATACCCAGCCTCCCCATACCCACCCCCCACCCAAAAAAAAAAAAGCATTACTGAGTATATTTTTTAAAACCGAAAGCTTGCACTTAATTGGAAACACTGCCATGTAACTGAAATGCTTAGGACAGCATGTACAAGTAAAAATAAATCACGCAGCATTGTTATTTAATGCTCTGTGACATCATTTCCTGAAATTAAACAGAGATGACACAGATTCAGACAGTCCCTGCTAAGGTTCAGTCCAAACAATTCACAGATGTTTTCCTCCAGCCAGCAGAAAACAATGCAGGGCTTAAAGCACTCCTCTCCTTTTCCCTCTCCCCTCTCCAGCCTTTTCGCTGGTACAAGGAGGTATGGTAGTTTTATCATACATACTCCCGCAAAAATATTCTTTTTTTAATTTAATTACTCAGGCTGTTGTACTAAATAGATGGATCATTGTGTCACAAAAGCATCAATTTTTCAGAAGAAATAACAGATGTCTATGTAACAATGATTAGATTAACCACTCCCAGACAAAGCTAGCTTTTGAGGCCCACACACCCCATGACCCTGGGTTCCCTCTTCTGTAGGGGGTGGATGTAGAAATGTCAGATCTAATCTCAGATTCCATTTTTAAAACAAACAAAGCCCCACCCCCATCCCCTTTCAGCTCTTTTAAGATTGTGGCTTTTAAAAGGTACATGAATGTTCAGTCTGTTGCTCAATCTTTGGGACTGATTTTGTGGCTGACTACTGGAATCACTTTGAGGATGAAACCTTTGGGCTTGGGATCAGGAGTGACATTTTGGGAAATATCTCCACTTTTATTCTGTCCAGGCTGGTGATGCCAGAGCACAGGCAGGCAGGGCAGGGGATGCCGCTGACATTAGACAGGGTGGTGCTACCATCAGCAACAACAACAAACACACCACCAGCAACAACAACAAGCACGAAGAGTAGCTCTTCTGGTGAGTTATCAGCAGGGCTTTGGGGTACAAAGACACACAGCTCCATCACCTTGAGGACCACAGGTCATGGGATTTGCACGTTCAGATACTGATCTTTATTCAGCATTTGGGTGAAATTATTTAACCTCTCCTCACAAAGTTTACCCAGCTGAAAAACGGGAGCAATATTATTTTGCAGGACATGCTTCCAAATGAGTAGTGTTTGTACAGGCTGAGAGGTCTGTCCTACATCACCAGGCAAATTATTATCTGGCTGCAAACTCAACACTTGCTCAGCCCTGCCTAAAAAGCAGACCTGGAATAAAATGGTACCTTAGGCTTCTCCAACTCTCCCACTACATGATATGCATGGCCATGCAACCCACATGCAGGTTGTTTTACAGGAGCATCAGAGGACATTGCCCAACTCCGCAATGTACCCTGGGAGCGCATTACGTGTCACAATGCTGTGACACAACACAAGCACTAAAATCCACCAGAATGCCTTCAAATTCCTGTATTTTCTTGACCTTCCCAACCTACTTGTCACCATTTAAACTCAACAAAAGACTGTTGTATTTTCAATTTTTTCTTTTGTTGTTTTTTGTTTTTTTTTTTAAAGTACAGCAAAACCAGCAATGTGAAGAACGCTTCTCCTGAGCTAGGACTCTCAGGAAAGCTGTTGTGCTGTTTGACATGAAAGTAAGATATTCAGTGTGGAGTGCAATAGCCAGCTGTTTTCCTAACCCTTCCTTAAGTATCGCTCCTAAAATCAAGAGATGGGAGGACAGTTAAATCAAATTAATAAATGAAATAGCTGACCTGTATAAAAGACTTGCTTAGCCATTCATTAAAATAAGATATACATTGCATTCTCAGATACACTCACATAAATACAGAAAAAAAACCTGTTTCAGTACAACTATTCATATTATCCAATCTGCCCATCTGAATATTGCTAGTTGAAAAATTAATTTAAGTAAGTACAAAAGCTGTGACTGGTTCCAGCTGAACTTATTCTAGGCTGACACTGAAGTGGATGAAACCAAAGAAACTGTGTACAGACCAAGATTTTAATACAGAAGATTGTGGAAATCAGGCTAATCGGGTTAGAATGATATTGTTCACACAAACATTAGGAGACAGAACTTCAGCTAGAAAAAAACCCAAAACAGTTTGACTCCACTGACTTCAGGGGAACCATCCTAAATACCATGAGCTGGTAGTTTGGCACTGTCACAAAAAAATGCTTAGTTTGCGTACCACCATTGGTGTATCTGCTACTTTTAGTTAAGATACACACCTTCATACAGAGTGCAACAAAAGAAACAAACAAAATGGAATTTTAACAAAAGGCATCACTCCAGGTAAGTGTCAGAATCTCTGTTCCACCAGCTCTGTAAAAGGAGAAAAAACATTGAACGTAGCAAAAGCGTAGAGCTGGATACACTGTGCTGCAGAACAGGATGAACTACCAGAGGTACAAGCCCACAGAACAGTATAATTACTTCCTTTCTAACTTTGCTCTCTTCTGATTATGTGCATACATTTCTAAAGGTCCTCCATCCTTCAAAAGAGTATGGGAGGAGGAGGGGGTGGCTCTGTGTAGTTGCTGGTAAGAAATCCTAATCTCAGCACTGGTGTAAGCTGGAGGTGTCTATACATTTGAGCACTTCCTGTTTTCATTTTGTGATCAAATATGTTCTTTGCAGGGCAAATAGGGGAGCACTTGAGGGAGGAAAGCAGAGATGTCTGAGAGGCTAATTGAGTGTACTAAGGACTCCTTGGCATAGAGGAAAAGGAGTCTTCCAAAGCTATGAATAAACTCTCGGCTTGGGTCAGATTTCTTGCTGTTTCTTTTCTTTAACCACCTTTGAACTCAAATAAAAACAGCCTTAATGTCAGGTTTACCTTTCTGATGTCGTAATCTTTATGTACTATTGAAAAGCTTATACTACCAGACTAGGATTTCCTCTACTTTCTTAAACACTGGATATTATCCAGAAAAAGCATACACATTTCCAACCAATTCATCCTCAGATCTTTCATCTTCCGGCACTGTTGTAATTCCAAATATAAGACAGAGCTCAGTAACTGAATGAGAACATGACAGAAGCTCCTTCTCCTTGCATTTGGTTTCCAACCGTAAAAACATGCACGTGTATCCTATTTCAAATATAATTAAAGTTACTGCAAAATGGAAGCTATGATGGGGTTAGAAATTGTTTTGAAAGACACAGCCTGTCAGATGCATTTATTCTACAGATTTCAAGTCCCTGGCTCTTCAAAAAAGCCACAGAGGTGATTAAATTTTTTTAAATGGCTACCTTAGGAGTTTGCAAACTGATTGAATAAAGGAAAAAAATAGCATTTTATTTAGAATAATAAGTAAATACAAGTAGTCAGAACTGAGTTACTCTCTTTGAATTTGAGAGTCTAAAGGAATTTCAAGTTTAATCCATGCCATAAGAGATGGATTGCCACAGCTTCTCCTTCCAGGAAAACCAGAGGTTAATGATTTTTGTCATATTGAGACTAACAGCTAACAATTGCTACAGTTGGCCTTTAGTATTTTATTTGTCCTTTTGAGGTATTCAGAATAGGTGACAATGGCTTGCAGTTGAGAACATATGTAGAGAGACCCCTGTGGCTTATGGAAAAGTTGCTCCATGCTGGTTGGGTGTTTGAAAAAAAAAATACAACCAGAGCTCTTTTATGTTCCTCTCCTTAATGAATGCATGAATGTCAAAATGTACCAATGGCCCATTCAGGGGCAAAGCCTAAGCAGCTCCTTCTTTAAGAACACATCCTGAGATGTAAAATACATTTGCTTAACAAATTAAAATAATGAGATAATTCAATTAGTTTCTAAAAAAAAAAAAAAAAAAAGAAAAAAAAAAAAAAGAAAAAAAAAAAAAGAGTACATCAGGGGACTATTGTAATACAAGAGCAGGTCATACAGCCATACAGCACAAAGGAGGAACAAACCAATTTTAAATAAGGTTAGAGTAGTAATGAAGGAATGTACATTGAATCATGGACTGCCATTCTAAAGATATTTACTTGAAACAATAAAATCGTACATCACAGATTCTCCTGTTCTGGCTCAGCCAGCCTTGCACTTTGAATGGACAAGCTAATTTGAGAAAGAGTGCAAGATCTTTAAAAGAAAGGAGTTCTCTTCCTTTCCTGCATGTGTTTATAGCAAGAATCTTTCTGAATTTACATTGCACTGGTCAGGGGTCTCCATTATCAGTTTGCAGGTCTGAGAATTACAGCACAGTAAATCTTTCAACACCTGCAAACTCATTAAAGCTTGGATGGTAAAAGGTTTGGGGCTTTTTTGTGTTCATTTAATTTGATTTTTGCGAGGCCATCCTCACCAGCAACGGCAAATTTCCTTATTCATGCAGGATGAAGACGGTCAGGAGAGAGTGGATGGGAACAAGGAAAAGGGATTTCAAAAAAGCCAGGAGGACTTTTCTCCAGAGAAGTGAGATGCAGTTGACTGTTTAATAAGCATGTGTCAAATGCTTTCAGGAAGCATGTGAGAAAGGAAGGCAAGGAGAAAAAAAAAATAAAACAAGATAACACAAATTTCTTAAGAGGAGATGGAGTTAACATGAAGACATGTACAAAACAAACTCATTTCTTTCCAGCCCTGCATTTTGCTGTCTGCTGGTACTGCTCCTCTGAAGATACCCTACAGCTAAGTGAAAAACCCTCCACTCGCACTCACTCAACTTTCAAATTAAAAACATTTTACAGGTTAGTAAATCTCCAGCTGAGGTGATGTAGCAAAGAACAGCTGTGAAGTAATTTTGATAATGATGAGAATAATAAGCACATGGCAAGGTTCAGGGCTTTGCTGTTGCAGCTTCAGTGCTCCTGAATAGATAAAAGTGATTAAATACTCCTGATTATCCCTGACCAATATGTAATGGATTTACAGCCCTTTCAATTAGTCAGTATTTGCTTAGGACTCATTATTTTGTCTTTGGTTAAGTAATCAGCCCAGAGACTCATGTTCTGTCTAATTCCTCTGAGCCAAGTGGGTACAGGGCACCTGACCTTTGAAATGGCCATAGCTGGGAGGCAGGAATAACCACTACTCCAGCAGAGACACTGGCTATTCCAGCTAATCCTGACCCCACAGGCCAGATCAATGCACCTTAGTTTGCTACTAATGTCCTTACATCAAAATGATGGTTTAGAAATGTGAATCTATTGCTCCCCCCTTTAGCTGTGCTGCTAGCAGAGCAGTTCGATAGTCCCCATCATAAATAAATCGGGTACCTTGTCCTGAAATCATTACACTGTAACCAACATCAGCTACCCTGGAAATTTATAAAACTTTGGTAGAAGAAGAGGTAGTTAATAACAGTTAGCATTTTCAGCCTTATCAACTGAGAAACAATTTTACGGTGAGAGGAAGAGGAAAATCAATTTATAATTTTACCATTTTCCATTATTTCCCACATGAAGTAAACTGCAAAGAACGTTACTACATTTTCTGTGGAACCACGTTTTGGTGCCTAAGTGAAGCTGTAATAGTCAACAGAACACGAACACAAACAACCAGGAGGACAGCCCGTGAAAAGCATTGTTTTTCACATATTTAATCTCTCTCCCCCAAATGCGTATAGGGATAGATTTTAACACACTGGGCTTGAAGACAAACTATTATTCTCACAGTTATGCAACTGAATAATTAGGGAACCTGTGTCTACTGTACATTTCACAAAAAGTAAAATATAACAAGTTTGTAAGATGGTGCTTTGACTTTTCTAACATCCCACAGCCTATCCCAGCACACACAGGCTGGGGCTCTCTCTTCCTCCACATACATATGAACTTTGTGTAAACAAAGGCCAGCCATAAAGAATCCAGAAGGCAGATCTTTATTTATACTAGAGCAAGAAATCCCCTTGTTTGTCCTTCGGAACATTTTGAATAGTTCAAAGGAAAAAATGGTTACTTTATATGTACATGGTGTTCCATGCTAAGGCTTTGTACTCTCTCTCTCTAGACGTGTGTGTATGTGTGTGTGTGTGTGTGTGTGTGTATCTGCAGATATATTTATAGGTTTCTTTCAGATTTGTCATGATTCCAAGAACCAAGAAAAAAAAATCTAGAAGAAAAAGAAGAAAAAAAAGCACAATAATTGAGTCCTAATAATGGTCCAAAAATTAAAGAGACAATTGATTTCTAATAATAATGAATAAGCCTCATTAGGTACCTGAATAGAAATCTATTTTGGTTTTGGGCACCACTTACTGTGAGATGCTGGAAAAGCCATGCTCTCATGATATTTGTTGCTACTTTTGGGAAAATGCCTCTTTTCTTCTGACGCTTTTTGTCCTTGTCTGGGTCATCGTCATCCCCTGTACCAGGTGAGGCTACACTGTTGTCTAAACCATCTCCTACAACAAAGAGAAAAAACAGGAAGGAGCCATTTAGTGAACAAAATATACAAGCCAAAAAGTATCCTTAATTACCAAGGCACTACCACAATTTTATTTTGATTTTCTAGATCAGGCACATACAGTTTCTCACTATACAAGAGCGCTGATACAAATATGTAAAGATTAGAAACCACGTCTCTCTAAATACTAATTTTGCGTTTCACACATGCATATATCATTAATTCAATTATAATTGTGCGCTTGACACAGTGCAATAGCTCTTTGTCAATTATGAGATTCAATGTGGGAAAACCTGCCACAAGAAAATCCATTCGCTGTAAATGCATCCCTACAAGCATCCTGAATACGTACTCTAAGTAATCAAGTTAAATGTTCTGTAGTCTATATATTCGGAGCCCTCTGCAGAGGTGGCAGTAACTGTGTCACCGTTCAGTGCACATAACACACTCTCAGATGAGCCCCTCCCCGTAGCCATCACCTCCCAGCACACACACACACGCACGCACAAACACGTACACCTAGCATGACCCTGACTACAGCATTTGCATGACATGAAAACTTCTACATCTCTGCATCAGTGATTATTATCATTAAAAAAAAAAGATGCACATCAAGGTAGAGCTCTCACTTAATCAGAACTTTCCATCAACATCTTTCTCTTCTGTGCTTTTCCCTGGCATTAATTGTGCATTAGCAAAAATCATTTACTTTTAACAGTCATAGTTATTTTTTCTTGCCCTCCAGCAAAAATGCCTTGAAAGCCTGCCTGGAGGGCATCTAAATTATGTATCTGAAAAACTCTTCTGGCAAGGCATTGCAGGACCCCTACTTTCTTAAAATTCATACAAGCACGTCTTCCTGTTTTTGGGAAGGCATCAATCAAGAGCAGCAATATATGCCATATTCCTACATTAATATTTGAACTAATAACTTTAAAAAAAGGAAAGAAACAAGATCCGACTTGTGGCATAATCAAATGCAAAATAAATGAAGAATACTGGGACAGCACTGAGACTTTATAGATTGCTGTGTTTTCCTTACACATCATTAGCCCGGAGCCACACGAAAGAGGAAAACAGAGAAGTGGAGAGTTTATGCTCCCTGCTGGTGTTTAAGAAGCCGAGGTCCTGGAAGGACATCTGGGAATTGTGCTGAGACGGTGGTTTTTGTAATTTAAGAATAGACATTCATTAGCAGTAAATGCCATAAATCCCATGCTAAGTAAAAACCTTGTCCAAGAAAGCCTAAAACAATAAACTCTGTGCTCAATGTAGCCTGAGCTAGACGCTCCATAGCTTCCTGAGGAATGCTGTAGATTCACAAGCTAATTCCTATAGCCTTGTCTAACTCTGTAGTGCTCCTAAACGAAATATGTTGCTGCTACATACAGTCCATTTGATTCAAAACTTGCATTTCAGCTCCATCTTCCCTCCTGTGCCAGATCACCCTCCTTCCACTGCCTCCCCTCTGAAAATCCAACCCTTTTGGACCGGAGAGACAGAAAAAGCCACAGCAAAGAGCTGGCAGATTAATTTTATTGACATTTCCATTTTCACTGCAATGTGATACCCTCCATCACATGGAAGAGATGACCCTCACTATTTACAGACTGACAGGCCACTTCATTACAACCACCCTGCCCCAAGGCAGAGCAGCTCCTTTCCATCTGCCCAAACACCAGAGCAAGACCCTGAAGTCACCGCTCTCTCTCATGCCTCTTTTTTTTTTCCTTTCTTTCTTTTTCTTATTTTTGTTTGTTTGTTTTTGTTAACGATAGAGAAAGGAGAGTCAAATCACGGCAAAGACATAGAAGAGCTTATGGAAGCCCTGTACACTGTAACCAACTGTTCACTTTTGTGAGATGCTGGTTATTTAGAAAGCACTCCTTTCCTTTGCCCCCTCCCCCCCCACATATTCCACCCTACCCCTCTTTCCCTCTTTCTCTCTCTCACACACACACGCACAAACACACACACTTTCCACTATGCCAAGGAACTGCTGCAAGGCAAATTCTCACAAACACTAATGGCTTCTGACTGCTCCTTGGCAACCCCAGCATTTTAACCTGGGTGGATATGCTCTCCCAAATACAGACACTGGAGCTATCTCATCAGCTGTTCATGTGACACAGATGGAGAGTGGCTATTAGGAGCCAGGCAATGGGCCTTAGGGATCTGAGGTGCTGTACTGTAGCCTCAGGCAATTTTGAAAAGCAGTACCCGGAGATGGGGGGAAAAAAATCCCTACTGAAAGTGCAAGTTTCAAGTCAGTCAGTCTGTTTGTCTATCTGCAGATGAAGATATCTTTGTCTCTCTATGTAAAAGCTATATGTGTATGCACAGGATGCGTGGAGCTAGAAAACTTCCGCTCTGCACCATCCTTTTGCACCTCAGAAAGATGCTTACTCTCTGGGTGAACAAATTCCTGTTTCTCTGCATACACGCACTCTCCTGTTTGTGAGCATCCCCAGCAAAAGTCATCTACATGCTAAATCAGAGTTTAGGACTTTTGGAGATGTTGTTAATATCCTGGTTTTAAAAAGCCAGGAGCAGCAGAGGAAAGGAAAGTTCGGCTGAAGATCCTGTTGCCTTCCCACCTTAACCAGCAGTCAAACCAGTAAATCAGAGCTTCCCTAATCTCTTCTGTAACCTCATGAAAGGAAATTCAAGCATCATACCTCTGAAGGACCTTAGAAGATGAACACAACATGATTTCTTGGTCCTAGAGAACTAGAGGCCAAATACTGTTAAGCTGTATTGTCATATCTTTAATAAGACTACAGCTGCTGATGTTGGTGGATACTGTTCCTAGTGGCAAGAATTCATAGACATAGCCCCTAACTGACTTTTCCTAGATGGACTGATTTACTTCTTGAATGTGGAGGTCCTGATCCTAGTTTGCTGTATCCATATAAACTTGAGTTACTTTAAATGAAGGAAAATAAATTCTCAGGAGTGAAATAAAATGAAAGTCACTCTCTGGCAGGCTGGATTAACTATATTTTTAACTGCTGCATGGAGGAATCCATATTTAAATCATTTAAACCATCATTACAAGTTATTATGTGAACTGTTCACATCCTGATTTGGATGGTAATTTGTAAGAAGAGTAGAGTCAAGTCCTAATATGTATGGAAATTGCAATTATATAAGCGTAGTTATAGTATTATCCCAATTTTCTAATGGGGAATTTAAACCTACATTTTGGCCCACTGACTCCCTCTTTCACACAACAGAAAAAAAAAAAAAAAAAAAAAAGGAAGGGTGACTTTCTCCTGCTTTGCACACTGTTTGTTTACTGTTGTGCAGAGTACTAGTGACAGCAAAACCCTATCACTGCTGTGGAGAATTCTTAAGTGGCACCCTCTTTGTGGAGGGTGTCAGTGACTACACAGGATTCAAGTCGGTAGAGAATTAGGCATATTACCCAGCTATGATATGCAATAGTCTCAATAATCCCTAGAAAAGATGGACAGAGTTTACAAGAAACTTTGCAAAGTGACCCACATGGGGTTCCTTATTGACCTTGTCTTTTAGGGGAAGGGTTTTTGGAGGAGGCTGGAGATGCAAGGCTTCTGTACAGAGAGAGAAGTTGGCAGCCACACTAGCTCTGCATGTGCTGAGGGTTTCTTCCCACAAGAAAAAATTATTGTGCATTAAAAGCAAAGGAGACTAACTCTTATTTTAAAAGCACCAAATATGTAGTTAGACCAGCATTTTCATTCACTATAATTTCAAACTTGCTGATTACCCTGGACAGATTAGCTTACTGACCCCAGTGTTCATCCAGCTAAGGACTTTTCAGGAAACACAGTCCAGTCCAACAGGATGCCTGTCCAGCCTCATTGTATCAAGTAATTCCTCTTTGACACTTCCCCACTCTATCAGTATTACCTCAACCCTAGTCCTTGTTTGTGTTCCTCAGAGAGTAAAGACTCAGCAAGAGATGGAGCAAGCACTGTTTAGAAGCTGCTCATATGGTTTTTCACCATTTATGAACAGGATGAATAGCAGGTACCCAGTCTGTGCAAAATAACTGAAAAGGATAACCCAGTGAGGCCAAAGCACAGAAACCTAGTAATAGCCCAAATTCAAACTCTAGAAATAGTTTCTATTACCATCATAGTAAGTAGAGCAGAAAGAAAAGTGATATCTGGAAAAACACATTTCTGGGACCCAGTGTTTGAGTTTCTTCACCATCAAAGGTCTCTTACATCTTTATGGCTCGTCATGTTAGAGGAAAAGAGGGAAAAGCAGGGTATGTAAAGCAGGGGGAAGAGAAGACACTACACCATTTTCCTAAAAATAGTCCAAGCAATATGAAAATCCAGTAAAAGGTGCTGGAAAAGAAAAACTGAAGTGCACTGTGCTGATCTTAATTAAACTATTCCACAGCCTTTCAGTCCATTATTTTGATGGAGAAGAATATGTAGATATAAATGCAAAACAGGATAGAATCTGCATGCAGCTTATATTCACAATTTGCAATTATTTGTTTGTACTTACAATGTGTCCATCTGGACACATAAGTATTGTAAAATGTTATTAATAAGGATGTTCAACTTAGAAATATGATCCACATTACCACCAGAGAAAAATCTTTAAAATCTGGTTAATTACCACTGCCAAAAAAACTGGAAAGCGAAGAGTTTGAATATGTTTTGAAGATAAGACAGTCTGTGCTATAAGGAGGACTAACAGAGAGCGAACTGAAGAAGCAAAGACCCTTCAGGAGAACTCCTTATCTCCATTCCACCCTGTTAAAATCATCAGGCTGTTAGCCTCACAGCTTCAGCAGATCACAGCTCTTTGAATGCTGTCTGTGGAGTTTTTTTCCTCCTCCTAATGATCACTGCTCATAGAAGTTAGCTGAGTCTCCCCACACCACAGAAGCAATACTTATCCACTGCATGTTATTGCCTAGGGAAACTGAGTTAGTGGCAAATCAAGGACTTGGAAAACCACAAACAGTTCAAGTGGACATCCCAGCTTAGAGCCATCACCTGCAGAGCTCTGCCAGGACATGTGCTGGCTGTGCTGATTTACTTCACTGCAGGAGGAAAGAAGCCATCAGAAGCTATTTAGGCCTGACACAGGTATCCTAGGATGACCTGCATACTCAGCTACCACTTGCCTAAATCTGGATCAGGGTGTCCTCAAGTGAGGTGCTGTAATTAGCCCCCTATGTCCCCTCACCCTCTCTGTTTCTAAGACACCAGACAGATGCCTGGTGCTGCTATGTTGTAAGGTTGGTGAACATCTTGAGAGAGAGAAAGGCTGGACACCAGGGAGACTCCAGACTTATTGCACTACCATCTCTCTTACTACAGAAGATGTTATTCTTTTGCCCTTCCAGCAGCAAGCAGGAGGTGAGGAGTTGACCATCTCTCTGCTGTGCTTGTGGAAGATCCTCTGCTTTCCAGAATATAACCCAGAAATTCCACTGGGCTGGTACTGTAGAGATGGCATGTACAAGTTTCACACAATCCAGGCATTATTAACTATTGTAAATTCAAACAGGAAGAAAAGAAAGACAACTTAAACCACTTTCAATCTTCACCTACAAAGCTATTCTGCTCAATCTAATCATATTTTAGCATAGTTTGTCAGTCAGGGGCAAGTCCCTGTTGCCATCTGGCAATATGTGCTAAAGGCTTAAGGAATTGCATGGTATCTGGTATCTGAAGTCTGTTTACAACAAGAGGCAGAATAAAAACTCTTCCTTTTCTTATTCTGGGTAGGCACCTTTCTAATCACTAATTTATCTCATACTCAAAAAGGCATTTACAAATATTTTATTATTTACTCAAAAGTAGGAAAGACATTCCAGCTATCTTACTGTTACAGCCATGCGTGCTATGAAATTGGTGATTCAAATATTTCAAACTTATTGCTGAACAGTAATGTTTCACATTTCCCCTTGTTATTTTCCTATCCAAAAATAAGAAAAAAGGATGGGTTGTTTGGTTTTTTTGTTTTTTTTTTTTTTTTCCTTCAGTTGTCTGTGTTTAAAGATTGTGTTTATTTGTGAAGTGGCCTGAGAATTCTTACAGACTGTATTCAAAAGCCAACAACATATTTTTCTAGCTTTTTAAAGAATAACCGGTTTAAATTTTAAGTTCTATTATGCAGCCATAGGTTTGTGCTTCGTTAACTATGGTGCAACATTTTTTCACATCAGGTGAAAAAAAAGTATTCCAACGCAGACAAGAGGAACAGTAAAGCAACCTGCTAATTACTGATCTCTCTTACGTTCCTGCTGTGCTAAACTGTCTGGACATGTTGAAGTGAATTTTTTCTGCGATTTTCAAGTGACTAGTTCATGGCCCACTGCCGTGGAGTGCAGGAGAAGGGATGAAATGCTTTAGTTTACATGCAACATTTACTAACTGTGTGGGTTTTCCGACATTAAAGAGGGGACAGTGACCCATGCCACCTTTTTCACACTCAAAAGAGCACTGAAAAAACAGTCTTCATAGGCTTACCTCAGGCTTCCCTGGCCCTTAACACCCTCCCCCCAGGGTAGGAGCAGAAAGAGAAAAAAGAAGGGATTTTATGCTCCTTTCTCTTCAACTTTTCAGGCGGTATAAGCAGCATTTAGCAAATTCAGCCTCCAAATGGCTCCAAATGCTCTGAGCTGCAGGGGCTCATCCTTTGTTAGCCTCCCTCTATTTACACAGGATTTACGCAGGCTCTCCACTGAAGAGACCACATGTTTCTGACAGAAAGCACTTCCATTCACACTGCATCAGGCAACAGGATTGTAACCACTGCAGCTTCACGCTGACCTCAGATTAGGGATTTCAGCAACATTGAGATGGTAACAATCTGCTAACTAACGAAAATTATCCATGGAGAACTCTGCTGCTTACTCCAGTTAAAACTACCGTGGCCAGATAGATTAGGTTACTTAAAAGGACAATTAAGAACTAGCTACTGTCAGGAACATGCGTGTCCATCTACAAAAACATACACACAGAGAGAAAAAAAATATCAGCAGGAAAAAAAAAAATCAGACTGCAGCTTGGATTAAAACAATTTCACCCACTGGCTGAAGACATAAAGTGTAAAAACAGACAGATGGACACATATGTAAATGTGGCTGCATTTGTTTCTCTGGAGCTGGCAAGGTAGTAATAACAGTATAGTTTAATAATTTATTTTCCACGGTATTTTCACACTGGTTAACTGGGCAGTGGCAACATCCTTGTGGAACTTTAGGAGCCGAATGACTCTTTCAATCTAATTGCTACCAGGGCAAAAAAACTGAGCTAAACAACCTCTGCTAGTTCTACCTGCAAGGACCTGGAACCTTGTATCAGCTTTGGGACTTTTAAAATTAGTATTTTTTTTTAAACTCAGTTTGGCCAGTCAGGATGTCTGCTCTGAGAATTTTGCCAGATTTAGTATTTGTGTCAGAGTTTTCCAAAATGGATTACACACACACAAGAACAACCAGTGTTGCTGGTTAGAGCTTGTGGGTCTTGCCCTTTGATGGGGCAAAAGAAAATGAGATGGGAACACAGGGCCAGAAATGGGAACACAGATCCAGTTTTTGATTAATTTTATTTTGCTATTTTAATTTGGTAAATGATTTTCCTTCTGCAGCAAAGGACAAAAGAATTTACTTCTATAATAGTAACTCATACATGCATCTGATAAGCACATAAAAAGTCCACAGTATATTCTAAAGTTCTCCATAGTATATCATAATAAAGCTCTTCTGGGCACTCAATGATTCATTTTTAGTGATCTCTCAAATGCCCTTATCCACAGTTAACACTCAGATTTTATTAAGGAAGAAAGCAGGGACAAATGTCCACTTAAGTCCCAGCTCTCAAATTCAACTCTGCTTGCGCTGCAGTACCTAAAGCTAAAGCTTTTTTAATGTTCTATTCACCTCCCCTGTGTGGCATTTCTGCTAACACAGAGTTCACAATCTTTCAGCCCCAAACACAGAGGGCTGCTATCTTCAAGTCATCCAAGGAATGTGCCAGATACTATCATCTACCCTGAAATACAAAGAACGAGAAAGAGGCAGAGACCAAAAGGAGACCCGTACTGATCAGGTTACTAAAGTCCAGAAAGTCTTTCCCAGAATGCTAAATGTTAATCTTTGAACCAGCAAATGTTATAATTAAGATCCCTGTAGTTGGAGGAAATGCTAGCTTGAGAAATCAAAGGTACAGCCATTTGAAGTTGTACTTTTTTTGCACGTTTATCCTAATCTCACACCCCTCACGCTGGCATAACCTCCATCAAGCACTTTGTTCTATTCAAGCAAAATTACCATTAATGTCAGTGGCAGTTTTGCCTGAGTAAGGAGTGTAAGACCAGATCCTTCTCTTGTTCACATAGAATTGCAAGCACAGCACAATTCCAAAGGAGATATACTCATTAAAACTTGTGGTATATGCTGATCTATGATGCTCTTCTCTTTAAAAGTGAAACTCACTTTGAATCTCACTGGAAAAGTGTTAAATCCACTTGTTTCTACATGATTTTAACTTCAATTCCTCCCCCCTCACATCAGCACAAGTTAGGAAGTTTACAGCCAGGTTTTGGCACCTAGGCTGAAGGAAAGCATTATTAAATTAGGTTTAAGTATTTTGTCTGCTTTGGTAATTACTTTTCAGTGTGAATGTAAATAACTGTTATTCTGCTTAAATTTTTCATCCCACAAATGCTGTCACACAAAATGTCCTTGTGCTGCAGTCTAAATGGAGTTCTTTTTAACTCACTTTGAAATGTATTTTTAGAGAAATATTTTTAGCATTCTCATAGTAATTCTGTTAAGAAGACCAGCTGCAGACTTTCTCTACAGCTGAGACAACAATAACAAGTCATTAAAGAAATCAGGAGACAAAAATGCTTTTTTTTTAATTGCCTAAAGCACATCTTCTTTAAAAGACCATTTTTAATATTTTTATTTTTTTTAGTTCTCTATTCCTGTTGCAGTAAATGGTTTCCTCAGTCAACTGTAGCAAAGTTGGGATGCATTAAAATGCTGTATTTTATTTCAGGTACCATTTCTTATTTGCTACCCTGTTGTTTTTATCATTAGAATAATATCAAATGTGGGATAAATACCAAGTTCAATAATTAAAATTCTACCTGCAGTTGAAGATAAGTAATTAAGCTCAATAGGAGCTCATCAATATTTAACCTTTAACATTTTGCAGTTATTTATATATACCAGAACATAGAGAACGTAAATTAGATGGTGGCTAACACCCTGTACTTTTCTCCTTCATGAAATCATTATTGAAGTTTTTTTAAGAATAAAACCCACTTGGTTTTATAAGGAAAATTGCCACCAGAACATCTCAATTTTCCTTACACCTATTACAAACTTACAAACAAGATGATGTTGGGCACAACTGCTTGTTCAGGAGACATGCCTTAAAATGATGCTCACTAATACAGCAGAAGTCCATCTAGTGTCCACATTAGATACTCCTGTTTTCAGAGTTATTTAGTTATTAAAAAAATTCCAGCCACAATACTGGATACAAGTACACATTCATGAGATTTTTTCATCATTAAAAAAAAATAAAGTTAGGACTAGAAATGTATCGGACATCTATTCCTGAGAGAGATGCTATCTTAGAAGCTTCAGTTCTTAAAAAGGACATTTGTTAGGTCACAAGTCCAAAACACACATTAGTCTATTTTAAGATGTATTTTAAAAAATGGAGGATGGCTGAGTGCTTAAAAAAAAAAAAAGTTTTAATAAAAAGTGTCAAAATGAACTATAAAAGCTTTCCCAGGTGATAAAATGTAAACATACATGTGTGTTACATGAAACACAAATAAGAGTACCATCTCAATATGCATCCACAAACATCTCAGCAGCATCAGAAGAGATGCTTGCTGTGAATGCATAGTCCAGAAAAAAATTAAAAAATACAAAACAACTCCAAACTTGGCAAATCTTACATACCGTACGAGCTCCAACACCCATGCACAGTAGGGTGGATTAACCCGTTGGGTGCTGCGGACATATACATGCACCTCCTCCTAAAGTGTTCATTTGGCTGGCAGTCTGGAAAATGCCAGAATGCGAAGGGTTACGTAGGAACACTGACAGTCTGCTCTTGTAGGCTTAAGTTAAAACCCCTACTTTAAATATAGTGTATGAGGTATTTGGAAGTGTAACTTCCACTGTTCACAGCCTCTATGCCATTTGGTGCCCACAACAAAGGGCTTGATCTGCTGCTGGTTGACACCGGTGAATTGTTTTCCAGCCAACAATTAAGTGCTTTGAATCTGACCATATTTACTTTCAGGGTAATGTTTTTCATGGTTCTTTTCCTCCAAGAAGCCTTGCAAAGTATGAACCATGTATACTTAATCTGCTATATCTATTGGATGCTTAAAAGTGGTTAGGGAAAAGCCTGACACATTTTGTCTTTCAAGGTCAGTAGACAGATTAGAAGAGCAAGCATTTAAGAGCCCAAGGCCCTAGTTAGTCCCTGCTAGTTTCTTGGAGTCTGGCTTCAGCCATGAAGGAATACATTTAAGAATATCCAAATGCCTTGAACTGCAAGAAGAAGCAAGCATGAAGACATGAATTATGGGCAGAAAATTTCAGCCAGTTGACAAAACAAAAACAACAGAAAAAGAGAACTTGGTGATACCAGAGAGGTTTACAAGCAACTTATTTTCTCCCATCTTACAGTTTTACTGGATTGTTTCTGAATAATGCGGCAAAACAAACAAAAAAGAAGGAAAGGCTGTGACTTTCTCTTCTCTCTGCATCCAAACTCTCCCATAGGATGCATTGGATCTACTTTAAATGATCAAAAGAACTGGCAGAACAACACAATTTTATAGCAACATAGGGAAAAATGTTTGACAAAAGTTTTCATAGATTTGATTTAGAAAACAAGGAAGCATAAAAATATTGTTATAACACTACTTGCCTAAAAGTTCACAGCACAAAACTCAAAATCACAGACCCCCACTCTGACACCTGCTTTTGCTTTTCTGTTCATAAACTCATAATTTCATTGCAAGCCTTTCAGTGTAGCAGAAAGTGTTGCAAAAGACAAATGTGCAGTGCCTACAACATCTTCCAAGATTGATTCATGATGCAGGGCTCTGTCTAGGGAAGAACCCCACAAGTTGGGTGCCAGAGAACTTCTACCACCCTGCTCCCCACCTGAGACAAGATAGGAGTGGACCCCCCCCAAAAAAAAAAACCAACAACCTGACAAGTTAGGAGACTTCTCTTCATCCAGATGGGTAAAACTGAGTTTCCCCCTGGAGAGGCTGTTCCCCTAGCCACTTAGAGAAGGGACATGTATGCCATAAGATCAAATCTAAACCCCACCAATCAAATACCAGTCCAGGCTAAACATGCTGATGCAGCACATTTCCAGATCTTGATCACACTAGGCAGGGGAGCCATTCTTCTCAGTGATAAAGTCTCTGAATGCACTCTTGAGGAGATAAAAAATTAAGAACAGGCTGACTTTGCACCATTTGAGTGAGGTATTCACCGATGACCCAGAACAACGGAACTGTCATGTCCTGACACCAGCTAGGAATCACTGTAGACATGGTCATCTCTGTCTCATCACTGCAAGGCTATTCCCAGGAATTGTTTCTCAGCTGGCTAGTGGCATCAGGTTGGAAACAGCAGTGTTTAAATGCATTATGCATTCAAAGAACCTTCACACAATCCTTCCATCTCTCACCTTCTCCACCACCTCTTAAAAACTCTGAAATTGTGCCAATGAGAGGGCTTGGTAGTCAAAAAAAAAAAAAAAACAACAAAAAAACCCAAAAAAAAACCCAACCCACAACCAAAAAATACCCAAAACAAAAAAAAAAAAAAAAACCCAGCAAAATCCCCCAACAAAACCCAATAGGATTTTAGCAGTTAAGATTTACCTCAAAGACATTAACCCTCCCTTTGCAGTTTTTATAGTTAAGATATTTTTACCGTGTTGGTTTATTGTCAGGTTTTAAAACTTACCAGAGATATATTCAGCAGCTAAGAACTGAGATAATCATACTGCTGGAGCTTTATGTAACACAAGATATTCTACTCCCTTTTCTGTTACTGGCTCAGCAAGTGACCTTCAGCAAACCTGAGGGATAAGGACTTTCAAAAGTGCTCAAATGAGCATGGAACACAGCTTTCAATGAAAACTGTTTTAAAAGCAATACATACTATTCCTTTTACTAGTTCATGGGTCTTACGATAAGTGAATATTCTACATTATCATTTTTAAAGACAAACATGTCAATACAATCCTGCTCTCATCTAAGCATTATGTTTTTTCAAGTCTGAGTATGGTTACTGTTTTTTACTAATTCTTTTTCATCTCTACAGGCATATCTTAGAGAATAAGATTTCTTTACATCTTGAAATACTGTTAGAAGGCAAGTTCTTGGACATAAGTTCTTGTGATCAAAATAGTTACATGAGGATGTCTTATTTCTTTTCTCTTTGGCTAAATAGCAGTATTTCCATTTATGTTACTAAGAGCAAAAGCAAGTCCTAGTGCTGCAGCTTTGATAAAGAGACCACACAGGCTTTTGTATCTGTGGCTTATCAAAATCATGTAGAATGAATAGTATTGTCATCCATTTTATCTATCTCTGGTTCTTGTGGCACATGTGGGAATCTGTTCTGAGAGACTGTGTGAAAAACTAAGATTTGGCATTTCCCATTTCTACCTCCAATGAAGCCAATGAAACACATGCTCTGGACCTCACTTTCCACCTGCTTCATGCAGTCTTTCTTCCCTGGCTGGAGAAGTGTTCAGTGCGACCAGGACCTGCCTGTGTTGCTGTTTCCACCAGTCCTGCATGTTTGGGTAGAGTTATCTTCTCCCTGGCTCTCAGAGAGCAGGAAAGACTCCACACAGACAGTGCAGGCCATTTTTCCCAGACCAGAAATGCCAGTGTTCTTAAGTGATTTACGAAGCACTAACGAGGCTCCCTTTTCAACTCTGTTTATTTCTTACAAAATAGATTTGTCTGAACAATGCCAAGGAAAGAGAAGGTAATCAAGAAGATGAGCAGGCCATCTTTTTCTCCTCTACCAGTGTTGCTTTCTAGTACCTGTGGTGGCTTTTCCATAGATGATAAAGGTTTGGTAAACAACACAAGCCGGGGCCCTGGCCATTGATGGCTCACAAACTGCACATCTTTAGCAGCACACTCCACCTATTACTGTGGAATTGGTTGATAATATTACTAGTTGTACCAAAAAAATAAAATTAATTGGTCCCTGAGGATAGCTAGGTGCTTTGGAAATCTTCTTAAAAAAAAAAAAAAAAAAAAAAAAAATCTCCCAGAGTGATTTACCAGCTTTCCTACACTCTATCCAGCACATTGGGACTTCTAAATTACATACTATAATTGACATCAAATATCTGTCCCATCAGTGAATATCTTTATTAGCATCAAAATCACTCACAACTAGTGTTCCTCAATGTTATTAAACAGAACTTGTTCTAGGTGTTGCCTTACTAATTAGTCAGGATGAGCCCGAGGAAGAAAATCTGGGTCATGTTAAATTAATTGGAATGAGCATGAAAATTAGCAGAGCAAACTGCATCAATTTTCTATAGAGAGCCTTTCTTCATGTTGAGAATAAAAATGGATATTATGAGGCATTAACCAAACTGCCTTCTGTGACTGCCAAGAGGTGTGTTACAGTAGCCCAAAAATATCATGCTCACAGATTTTCAGAAGTTAATGAGACATTTCCAGGAATGGTAAATACATGGTATTAAAATGGGTGTGCCTCTTATGGGAAAATGCCAAGTCATTTCATGTTTATTCAGGCATAACAAGCTCCTCAAAATGAGCATAATTTAAGAGGTGAATAGTGCAAAGAGGGCTAACATTCAACTAATTTTCCTTGAGAAAGAAAAGATTAAATTGAACAAAAAATGAATTAAGAGGTTTACAAATCAACAAGTCAACCATCAGATTGCAGCCTCTGCTCAGTATATTCTCATCAGCCCCTGCCATGAAGTTTGCAAAAAATGTCCCGAAGGCAGGGAACAAAGCGAGCAGAACTGATTACAGCCACACTCACCGCCTTGCTGTCTAAACTCTGTTTGGCTTCCTAATGAGCTCACTAAAAACCTAATTCATCTCCCATAACCCTTCTCAGCCCTCCTTGAAATTCACCATTATGGAAATTACAGATGAAACATTTACAGGCTGTGTTCAAATTACTGCTTCTTCAACAGGCAGGTCCCTGACCCTCACAATGAACACAATAGAGGTATGTCCGGCATGAAACCACTCGAGCCGCAGCCTATAGAATAAAGAGGCTCAGGAAGGTTAAGACTTTTTCTCATGGTGACAATGATTTCCGCATTAATGCTTTCAGTGCCGTGAATATGGGAATTCTGTGGGTTTGACAGTATATCAAATACAAATTGTAATTCAGAAGGGGAGAAATGAGTTGTACTGATGACAAATAGCTGAAATAGGCTAATGTGAATTCCCAGCCTGTTCATGAGGAAACTCCCTCAGTTCCTCATTACACGAAGTCAAAATGATCCTCACGGCACCTAGCCTGTAACTGGAAGATTACTGAATTGATGGATCCTTAGTTTAAAATGCAGCTGTTTTATTCTGCTTTAGTAATTAATTCTTTTTCCAATACCATATTGATTAAGCGTAGACCCTGATAAAGTTCAAACTGAGAAGAATCTCTAGTGGCTTCCTTAGTTGCTCCAGAGACTCAATGAAAACTTCCTACAATTCCACCTGCCTCCTCAGAGTGCTGAGCCAATGAACAGAACAGGTTTTTTCTCATAAATTAGTTAGGCCATGTGGAGCTGTATTAGCTGATCGCTGCTTTTGTCTCTCTACTTGCTGACTTGCTTTTCACTTTTGCTGTCCTTTGTGCTGTCACACACAAAGTTGGAGTGCAGCTGCCATGCTGAACCCAAACCAAGGTAAAGAACAATTCGTACAAACTACATTTTCCCCACACACACACTTTATACAGCTGCAACTCCCTGAGCAGCGCTGCACTCAATAAGGCCTCCTGGGATCCAACTAGCAGAGAAATCCCTGCTGAAGCATGCAGTCATTCTGTGGGACTAAAGGGTGTTGGGGGGAGGGGGGGCAACCTGTTTTTTCAAGACTGCTCCACCTTTTGGAATAGAATATTTGCTGCTTTGTTTTTAGCAAGAAAAAATCCTTATATTATCTGGGGGTTTTTTGTTGTTTGTTTTTTTTTTTTTTAAAAAAAAGTGCCAAACAACACACCCAAGCCACACACATCAAACACTACAGCCTCTTGAGACAAGAAATCACCACTTCACCTATAACAAGTGGGATGTGGGGTCCTTGTTGACTAACAGGCAGCCGGTGGCTAACCGTGAATCACCACTGCAGACACAGCAGCATATCACAAGCAACAGCAATCACCAACATGATGCTGCTTTTCTGAGAGTCACCTGTACTAGGAAATCCAGGCTTGGGAATTAAAAAGAGCTTGATAACAGAAAGTTTCTCAGATTACAACCAGTACAATGGATTCTCTTTTCTATGAAAATCAGAAGTACTTTAGTCTGAAAATGTTCCCATCACTTTATCGTTGTTATTTTTATTATTATTTCCCCTCCAACCTACCCTAGCCCTTCTCCTCCTCCATCCCTTTTCCCACCACCTGAAAAAGAGACAGCTGATGGCTGATACCTTCTGTGTCTGCTCTACAATGTCTAACTTGAACCTGTCTATCTGAAGGGTAAGGTGCTGCACATCCTAGTTTCCACAGCCCAAGTAACAAGTGATCTACAGAAATAAGCAATCTGGGGGAGTGGCAGGCACATCAGAGAGTAGCAATCCTTGTGCAGGTTACTTACTAGTTAATACATCTGCTTAAGGGCTAAAGATCCCATTCTAATTTCATACTATCCGAAGCCTTTGACTTAACCTCTGCCTTCCCACCAAGGCTAAAGCAAGCTGACTTTTCATATTGCTTTGAGAGAATCTGCTCAGTTTGGGCTCAGCCTATTTGTATTTGAAGAGCTACGTAAGCAGGAGGGTGCAAGGATGGTGGTGGGCAGGCTTTGTGCGTGGTGGGCCAGGACAGATAAGGACATTCCCCACCTTCAGAGCATTCTTCCTTAGGGCAAAAGGTCACCCTCCACAGATATCTCCAGCAGACACTCAGCTGTCAAAAGGTTGCATCATGCAATGCATGCAGTCACTGCTAACAATGCACGGTTCTCATCCAGACACATAAACACATTGCACTTCTAAATAATTTCCTTGTTAAGGACAACTTGTTTTTTACCCCTAAGTTCTGTTCAGTTATCAAAAAAATATAAAGAACACTGGAAAAAAAAAAACAGTCTGACCTGCTCCTTCACCAATGCACTTGCTTGAGTATTCTGTTTTCTTTTCTCTCAGCTTATTCAGCATAAGATGCTTCTGGTTTATTCCCCAAAAAGAGAAATAAAATCCACCATATCCCAGAATGTCAAACAGTAAAGCATATAGTTTCGAGGCAAAAAAGCACACATTTGGTAAAATGGAAGACAGTAAGCAATTTGTCAAAAAAGTTACACAGCCAGAAAAATTCAATGAAGAAAATACTGTTCAGCTTAATATAGCTTATTCTAATTTCTTCCATTAACAAACACACACACACACTGTGTGGACAAGTGCAAAAAGGAAAGTTATGTGAGTTCATATGTGTTTTTTCAGCATTCAGGTTTGCCTGATGCAAAAAGTTTATTTCTCCAGGAGTGCTTCAGAAATAATAAGTCCTAGTTGCTACAGTAGCTCAGTTTTTTTAATTTCCAGTGCCTCCAGATGAATAACATAACAAAGATTTCTTCTTTGTTGAAGACAGTTATTCTAAAGCAGCTTGAAGCTATCACACACAATACAAAACAAGTAATTTTGTTCTAGAATGGATTCAAAACAGCCTATCAGGATTTTTATCTATTTATAAATTATATATTTTACAGTAAAAAAAGACACATGGCTAAAATGTTACACATGGGGAAACACGATTAGAGATACTCCAAATTAGTCAACCTAATCCCAAGCAATAGAATCTTTAAGGCACTGGGAATTTCTAGAAGAATTAAGCATTATGTGTTGTAAAAAGCCCAATTAAGGACCCTTAGAAACCAAGCATATATTCTTTCAGATCTGCCTGCAATATGTAATCCTCCCAAACACAGAATGTTTGCCTTGCCAAGCATCCCTTTTCTTCATATTTCTTTGGCCACTGAACCTATGGAAAACACACTTTAAAAAACTAAAAAATCTTTGGTGTTTTCATGTTTTCTATTTCATGCACTTGCCCACCTTGAATAGAGAGGAGTCAGTGAGAACACTCCTTCTTAAATATGCTTCATTCTAAAAATAAGCTTAATTTGTTCATTAATCTATGAACTCTAAAGACCTTCATTTTATGAGCTTTCCTCAGGGTAGGTATTTCAGTGTTCTAAAAACAGGGTTATGGACTGTTAAGTTAAGCACATGTTCTGCATCAACATTTTAGTTTCAGCAGGTTATTTGGTGCCAAGTTTGCCAGTTAGTATCATCAATCCTGAAATATGTGCTTATTTGTTTTAACAGGTGTTTTGAGAACAGCATGGGACAGGAGAAAATCACTGTTAATATATTCATTTAGTGTCTATCCTTAATTCTGAAAACCCCCTTACTCTTCCTCTCAAAACATGTCAAAATTTCATCTCAGGTGTTTGAGATGCAGAGATGGAGTTGAAAAGGAGTGCAATGAGTTTTTCTGTTATTTCACCAGTCTGATGGTTTTTCCACTGATTTCTTTTGTACATTACTTCTCTCCTAGTAATCATAGAGCTGGCTTTACATATGATATGACTCATATACTTACTATCTTTTATTGTGCAAGTGATGCTAACTGAAAAGAAATAATTAAGGTTGAAGCAAAAAACCCAGAACCCTTTAGATAACAAAACATATCAAGGGACTTTGACTCAGTCTGTTCTTCTGGAGACTATTTCTTAGCATTTGCATCATAAGAGGTACAGGGAGAAGAAATTAAAACATTCTAAAATCAAAACTGGCTAAGCCACATCAGTCATTCCACAGAACCAAAATAATGGTTTGCTCTTAAAAATTAATAGCAGTGAAACATGACAATAAGGTTTACACACACACACACACACACACTGCTATCACATTTGTGGGTCAGTTGAGACAGTGCATCACAATTTTCACAAAATCCACACACATAGACACACACTTCTTGCAGGTGTTATCTCAGACTTGGTCTGCTGAGAAGTGAAGCGAATCCCCCCAGTGATGTTTGAAGGTTTAAAAGCTCAGTTTTTTGTTTCTAAATGCCTATGTAAACATTGCCTCTGCTCAGAGGCCTTTTAAAACAAAACCAAAGCTTTTAAAGCTTCAAAAGCGGTCATGGGAATTTGCTCATCAGGAGGGAATCCTAAATGAAGGCCAAGATTCAGTGGATTCCCCTGGACATGACAAAAGCCAAAACCTGTCTGCAGATCTATCTTATAGCAGATGAGGGCTGATTCAAGCAAAACCTGACAAACCTTTGTCCATGCCACACTTTTAAAAAAAATCTACTTTTAAAAGGTTTAATCCTCCTCAGTTATGTCCTGCTATTCTCTGCCATACTACAGCAATAATAATAACAAAAAAAAAAAAAAAAAAAAAAACCCAAATAAAGAAAACCCAAAAGCACTACTCAAAACCTCCTACCTTCACTGACAATTTAACTAAGAGAAAGACCATCCCCCAAAGTCATCACCTTAAAGGAAAAAAAAAAAAAGAAGAGGGGGAGGAGAGACAAAAAGATCAGACCTAAGCTAAGAACTTCTATTGAAATACATACAAGACAGGAAGGAAACCAGCTGACAGTTACTTTTTAATATATGAGAGATGGTTTACAGAAAGAAATACTCTACTGTTATATTTTAAAAGCTTAAAATGTCTCTATTAAAAAAAAAATAATGTTTTCTACCTATAGCAGTTTAAAGTAAAAGTAGGAAGTTGCTAATAAGTTGTTTAAAGGACTGTTACAAAAAGGCAACAAGAAAGTAGCAGTTGAGAAAATCAGTTCTGTCAAATCAGCATAAGAAGCCTGGTGTATGTAACCAGTCTTTCTTCTGAAAGTGGGAGATACAGCTTTTGCTCTGTTTTAAGGTGAAGCATGCCAATAAAAAATCTACTGTCTCACCTGGATTTAACAAAAACATTCCTACCCAGCGTGCAACTGACAGTCCAGTCTCTCTTTTCTTTTGGATCTCATTTAACTCACACAAGTTACACCCTGCTCTCAGGAAGTAAGACAGGCTACTCTAGAACAGCAAATTGGCATGGAGAAGGGATAAGAGCAGAGGGTGTTATATGGGGTTTTAGTGTTAAGAAGCAATATCCTTCTCAAATAATCTAAAATAAAATGAATCACACTGTAACAAACAGCTGCTTGATGGAAGATTGAAACAGAAGACCAATACACAGATCCTCCACTGGACATCTGGCCATGTATCCTGCTCATCACAATCACAGTTCCAACTAGGAAGGACCTTTACATCCAAGGGTATTACAGCAGCAAGCAAAAGAGGTCCCAGAGAACTGTTCCAGGGTTTGCCTCGGTTGGAGGGTGCTCTTTGCATAGTTTACAAATTATGCGCTAGACAAGTTCTCAGTCTCTTAAGAACAACTGAACCTTACAAGGAAATTCTCTAAGGAAGCATGTAAAATGTTTATATGTGAATAAACACACACAAAAAAATATATACACACACATTCCCTCCAAGAACATCAGCAGCTCCTCTGAGCTCATGTAAGGCAGTAATAGAAAATAACATGAGAAACAAACTCAAATCTATATTCTCTAATTATATGAAGGAAAATTATATAGAAATACGATTTTTTTTTTTTTTTTTTTTTTTTTTTTTTGGACAGGCACACCAAGATTGAATCAATTCTGCTTTCAAGGATACAGACTGTGTATACTTGTATACTTCCATCCACTCTCACTAAAGCCAGAATCTGATCTATTTTATACTTTACGTTCATTGAAGTCTGTAAGAATGCTGAAAATTGCGCTAGAAAAATGTAGATTTCTTTATTCTAAAATAAAAGGTCAGCTTATTTCTTTTAAACAAACCAGACTGAATGCCATTTGGAAGAGCTTAAAGGAGGATTAATTGGCATACAGTAAACCTGAATTCTGACAGTGTGGACTTCTAGCTGAAAAGACATTCTCTTTGGTGGTCCTAGGAGTGCTGGATTAGTTTACAAGAAAGAAGAGAGGGGTTCGAAACCAAATGCTGAATATCACTGATGAATTTACCAGATTAGAAGGGCCTGACTGTATGAAACATATTCCTGCTCAAATTCAGATTCAGAAAACAAAACAGCAACAAAAAGGGCAGATCTGTAGTTCATCCTGAGTTATAGATTAATAGAATGCATGAAAGATCCTTAAAAAAAAAAAAAAAAAAATCAATAAAGCCCTTCTTTCATAGAGGAGGCTTTATGCCAAACTGTCCTCAAAGCTGGGAATATGAACTGCTAATAAGATCTAACTCAGGGAAATAATTAGTATAACCAATTCACAGATAAATGACAGTGTTTAATCTATCATTAAAGATATGCACTTCAGAAGACTTCCGAGAAATGGATAGGGTGGGATGAATTGTGTTATTTTGAGACAAAAAAAAGCTAACAAAAAGAAGAAAATGGTCAGATAGGCAGTAGCTAGCTAGCAGTCATGTCTCACTAAACTCACTAAAGTAAGTTTGTGGACTTCAGGGAAGTTCAGATATGGTGCCTTCATCACACTGAAAGAAACAGTAAAATCTATAAGTAATTAAAATCTAGGAAGGATTCAACACTAATGAAAGTCTTTGTTATGTTTTATCAAGCTGGAAAACTGCATTGTTACTTCTCTCTGTGACTGAAATATGACTACTTTCTACATCCTTCTCTTTTTAGATTCTTGCACATGAAAAAGGCAGAAAACTCAAAGTTTTAAGTCAGCTGAGATGGTAGCAAAAATCAGCCTATCCGTTTTTCCCTAAAATGAAAAGCATTTTGGTAACTTATAAATGAAAATTTCATTTAATTTAATAATGTTTAATTTAATAACATTTAATTTAATAAAATATAATAAAAATTAATTTTTTATATTTTAAACTTCTGAAATTTACAATTTCACACAAAAGGGATAAGACACTGTTGAAGAAAAATAAGAATGTTTAAACAAAGCATTGATTAAGCGTGATGATTCTTATCTAGAAAGATCCGTCTACATTTACCACTTACACAAGCTATGAAACAGGAATTTTTTCATACTCAAATACACTCTCACTTGGTGACAGATGTTTTGCACAAAATTTATTAATTATCTGAATACACAAAATTACGTTTAAGTGCATGGACTCAGAAGCACACAAAATCTAATCAAAAGTCTAACAACTTAAAGAAACAAAATTTACTTGTTTTCTTTTCAAGGAAAATATTTGTTGTTTAGGACTAGAATGAAGGTGTAAATTGAAAACATAATCAGGAAATTTTCCTTTTAGTAGCTTTTGACAAGGAACTTGTAATATTCCTAAGTGTTATGGAGCAAAAATGCTGACAGAGAACACACTTCCTGGAATGACTTTTAGCTGTTTTTTTCACATATATATATATATGAACTATCTGCTTCTTTTAACTGATGTTTCATCATTCAAGCACAACTCCTACAAAGGCTGAGGGGGTCAATGTTAACCCTACTGTAGCCCTCCTTATTTCAATAACAGTACTTGCAATAATCAGTTAAGTAATGTAGAAATCTCTGCCAGACTGAGGTCCTACTTTAGTTGTCACAAGAACTTTTTAAAATGGAAGGTCTGTGCTGATGTACACATGGGAACTTTTCATCTTTTGCCATTTCTTGCCTAAAAATATTTGCCATCTCGGCAATGCTAATTATGATGTTAAAATCTTCAACAAGTGGCAAATTATAATTTGCAGTTTAACACTGAGAAACAAAAATACAATGCAATAATGAAGAAATAGTAAAAAATAAGGTGACAACCCATTGAGTGGAGAGAAGGCATGGGACTTCAATAATCTTCCCAAGGCAGTGAACTGACAGTAAAAGTTACACTCATTGTATTTTACGTGTTCTATGGACTGAGTATTTTTTTATTCAAATCAGCTTTCTTTACACTTTGATAGCACAGAAATATTAAAAAACTCCTTTTACTTTTCACAAGAAATTTCTTAATGTGCATTAGAAGACAAAAATAATGCTTGGGCATGAGGTGGATGCACAGTATAGATGGTTGTTTTAAGCAATTGAATTATGCATCCAGCTGAATTGGTGTCCATGAACACCAAGTAAGGCAATGGTGTCAAAATTACTGTTGTCTCAATGAAGCACTCGAAGCACTGGTTGAGCACCATGACTTCAGTGTGTTAGGTGCTGTAGAAACAAAGCAGGAGGACAACTCCTCTGCCTTTTTTTTTTTTTAGTGGCAGAAGCCCAGTGTAGCCCCATTGATTTCAGATGTATTAGCAAGGAAGGGCCTGATCCAAAGCTCACAGAAGTCAACCAAAATCTTTCTGTTGATTTAACAGGCTTTGGATTAGTCCCTAAATAAGAACAGATTTTGACTCAGCAAAAGGATTTCACTTAAGCCCTCTGCTTGTTCAGGCATCTAGTAGGAGCTAAGAGAACACTGTGGTCCTACTGAGTAGGAGACTGGGTTCATCCTGAACTATCCCCTTTAACAGATGCATGGGGTCAGGAGTCCCATGAAGCAGGGAAATCCACAAGTGGTAAATCTGAGGTGGGAGGAATTAGGAAGGAAGCTCCAAGCTGAAAAAATTCTGATTTGTGCTATTTAAGTGATGTTCCATCCATTTTAGGCAGGAGTGTAAAATTAGAAAGGGAGTTCATGTGAATTTCTGAATTTTATGGTGGTAAATAGTTCAAAACCTTAGCACCAAGCCCTGCAATAAAATTCTATGCATATATCTGTCACACTTACTCCTCCTGAAGTCTCTGCAACCAGGGGCTGCCTTAAATCTAGGTATGACCAACTTACAGCTGCATGTGGAGAGGCCCAAGGGAAGTTTAAACAAATGTAATTGCTTAAACAAGTGTAGCCACAATAAGCTCGTGGGCATAATGCAAGATTATAAGGAAGAGACTGCTCTTATTTAAGAATTCAGTGCCGGGGTTGTCAAAAAATTTCATGGTACAAATCACAACTTAATAGAGAATTTGCTGAATTCCTCTCCTGTGCTTTCATGGCTGCCCCACCAGTCCTTGTCATTTATAGCAAATGCTCTGTTTACACAAGAAAATAGAAGACCCCAATCCTAGCCTGTGCATGAGGAATGTGTGGTACCAAGGGTGTACAAAGGTAACCATCCATAACATAATTTGATCTCTTTCCACAAGTTATGCGGCCAGCAGTCTAGGATAACACTCAGTGCAAGCTTCAGCATCTGGAGCTGGCAATGGACTTCAGACTCAGAGCAGCTGGGAAGTCAGTGGAGCACAGGGAAACCACTTTGTCTTGCTCTTCTGTGCTCACTGCCCTGGCTGTGGGCAAAAATGAGGGCACCAGAGCCATTGTGCCAACTCTGCCACCAGATCATTTCCCTGAGCTTGTTCCTTACACCGGGGTAAAGATGTAAGATGTACACTGGGCTTCACAAATAAAGAGCCAAGCTTTGGGGCTATCACTTCTAAGCCACTCAGATGTAACAATAGAAAACAAATCATTTACTTCCTCCAGCTCCACACACACCTGCACACAAGGTGTGTTACTACCTTGAGTGTAATCAAACAGCAGCAGTCAAATTCCTTAAAGGTAATTTTGAGTTTACTACAGAAATTTATTCTCTCCAACAGATCTGAAAGTCTTAACATTCAAGCAAACTGAAAACACAAACTTATTTTTCTCTGAAGCTCTCTCTAACATTTAAAAACTGCCAGAGGGGAAAAAAAATATTAAAAACTTCCCTGTGCAAATAAAAGGCTGGTGTTTGTTATTATTTGTCCTCTAAAATGTAAGGCATGATGAGATTTTTTTCAGAAATATTAGGAACTATTAAAACTTCATAGCTGCTTTTTTGTAGAGCCTATGTGTCTTAAAGACATGTAGTTTCTATGAGAATTGTCAAAAAATGAAGAGAGAATTCTCTGCGTGTTTGTTTTTTCAGGTAGAAGAATCATGTTTAGGTCAAAAATAGCCAAATAAATGAAAGGAAAGCTTTGCATATCTGAACGCAGCAGTGTTCCTACTACTGCTGCTTATTCCATACAAGAAGGATTGGGATCTTACATGAATAGTGTCTTCCTATTCTGTCCTCTGAGGAGGAAGAGCTGCTTTTAATCAGTAAACCTTCTTTGGACCATACACCACTGGCCCACAAAAAGAAAAAAAAGAGAGACAGATCTTTCACAAGTAGTGTAACTATGATCAAGACACCTAGTTGGTGCATTTTAAATGTTATTCTAAGTTCTGTAGAAACTCAAGTTAATAAGTACATCACTCTAGATTTAGTAAGACTAAAATCAGGAATAAAAAGCGGTAATATAGTTACACAAAATGTTAAAAATTGCCTCTCTCCACCAGCAAAGTGGATATGTTGTATTTCACAGCTAAGAGGAAACCTCTAAATAGGAAGCAGACTGCTCCTGATCCTGCTGCTAGTCCTGGTGCCCTGAGCCCCCGCTGCTTGTGCGTGTGCTGACCGCTCCCAGGGAGCAGAGCAGGGGGTACACAAGATCTTCTCGTGGTAGGATGAGAAAAATCAATGTCCTAGTTTAAAAGATGAAACTACTGATGTGCAAGTTCACTAAACATCATAACCTGTTCTGTAGCTCTAGACTACTAAGGAAATCCTAGAGGGGAATAATAATAATAATAAAAAGACAATATATTGTGTAATCTTGTTTTAAGACAAGATCACCCTTGGATCACTAAGACCTACATATAAGCATGGAGTCAAGTTTTCCTTGGTCTGTTTTCACTATGCTTGTTCAGGAGAGAGGAAGAAAAAAATAAAAAGGAAATGTTAAACAAGAAATACACATATAGAACGACAACTGTTTTTTAAACATTGGAAACATCATTCTGGACATGTCTTGATGCAAACTTCACTAAAGAACTGCTGATGAGATCCAAGTCATTTTTTTTTGCTTGCTTCCTATGTCTTATTAATTATAAGCAATACAAAGTTTAAGATCAAGGCTATTTCATTCACTTTTTTTCATCTTTGTTGGAAAAAAAAAAAAAAAAAAAAAGGGAAGTGTTAAGATAGGCAATACTATTTAAAAATGCAGTATATCCAGTGCTTCTTTTATGAAATTCAGGGAGACCAACGCAAGAACACTCCTTAATTTTTTATGTAACCCTGCATTCCTGGAACAACAGAGCAGTCCACTGACAACAAATAACCATTTCATAATATTTGTGCAACACATAAATACTCTTGTGCCTAATGTACAGGCAGGGAAGAACACAGGTGAGAGAAGGCTCGTAACTTACACAAGGTCCTATTGGATTTGATTCTGCAGTTAGTTGCTCCTCCTGGATAGACAGCCATATCCTTACCTCATGGCAATAAACTGAGGAGCTACAGGCAGGCCACCAAAATAGCAGATGCCTTCCAGTGACCATACTTGTTATTTGGATCATGCCTGCAGCTATCAGGGTAGTTAAGGTGGCCATCACTGTTTGCTGGTATTATCCCATCCTTGGTGTCTACACTGCTTTCTTATAATTCCCATAATACCATGAAGTTGCAAGTCTCAGTTTCTACGTGTGTTTCATATGCACATTTTTATTACTGTAAACATTTTAAAATACTGGTTTACTACTTCTACTGCATGCACAAAGACTTACTCAAGCCAGAAGAAACTACGGGTTAGGACAGTAAGCATTTATTTGAAGATGATATCCTGAACAGATAGACACTCATCTGATTTTAAATATCCTCAGCTTATCAAGACTAAGATGCAGATGACGTGATTCTTTTGGTGAATGAAAAACCCACCTGAGTGATATGACAGTTTAAGCAAAGAAACCAAAAGGTAAAAAATACGCTTACTTCAGCCTCTAGGAAGCTTCCTGCAACCTCAGCTCCAACTTTGACAACCTCTAGAACCAGTTACTTAAAGGAATCATACAAGACTGAGAATGAGAAAGTATTTTTAGACACCAAGCCTGGGTTTATCAGTCCCCTGTAATCAGATACTTAAATGTCAAGTAATTTTATAAATTAAAAGCCATGTTTTACAATAATACAAAACCAGTTCAGTTTGAAAATTCAGAGCTACAAACAAACGTGTCAAATCACATTAAGAGCTGACTAAAGAGGGCTGTCAGGTTTCCTTCACCTGTCCTAGATAGAAAAGCTGCTCAGAAGCTGGAACAATCACGGAGTGGTGAGCACTCTTCTTCTGAGGCTGAGACCAGACAATAAGACAAAAGGCCCACATATTACATTGTGTAGTGCCATAATGCAGTGTTTGATACTCTAGAGGGCCTTCAACAAGTACTGTACAGCCAAAAATCAATTGAAAATCAGCATGATAACAGAGCATGAGTTGCCCTGTAATAGCCTTAAGCCCCCCAAGGCTATGTGGGTCCCTTTCATCTGCCAGGCTGCACTGAGGCTGGGGGAGCCTGGCCTCCCCTCCCCGAGCACTCTGGACCTGTCTCTGCCTTTTACCTACTGCTTTCACCTTGCACAGTAAGGAGAGCTGACAGCCTCAGTGGATCTTTTTAAGCTTTCAAAAGTGGAATTTGATTTCTCTTGGCATAGCTTTGGAGGCTTTAATTTTATTTATTTATTTATTATTATTGTTTTTTTTAAGAAATCTCTCCTCTAAGCAAACCTGCTGATTTTAGACTGCAAACATCCTCAGCATGAAAAAAGATCCCTCCAGTCCTTAGGCTGAATACACAGAGGTGGTTCTGCTCTCATATTTAACAAAGTAGAACCCAGGAAGTAAGAGAGAAAGAATTGCAGTTCAATTCCATGCAAATTGTTATGTATGCAACAAAGAGGGCCTACAAATATTTCACTCATATGGTAGGTTTAATTTCAATATTTTTTTAATTACTTTCCAACAATGTCTGGTTTCTGTTGAATTTATGCTAGTACTTGGCATTTGGTGCAACCCCAAAAAGATAAGATACATATGTCCCCTATTCACAGTCTTGGCATTTCTACCTTAACTCAGGCATTGAAGTGATTGGTTTGAAAAATTACCTTGCTGATTAGCTGGGTTTTCTGGTAAATATGTAGCATTAATCCTTAAATTCTGAATATGACATAAGGTATACAAACGTTCTGTCTGATTCAGTGGCAACATATCACGGCTTAAGGAGGACATGTATGCTGATCTCTGGAAGCAAAGAAAGAGCTAATTGGGAGTTAGATTCAGTGTGATTATCAGCTTGTTTATGATAAGGGAGTACTCTTCTGAATAGCACTGTAAATTCATCCCTGATTGTGGTGTTAAACCACAGCTCGTTCCCCTCCTCCCTCTGCCACCCCCCCCCTTTTTTTGTGGGTGTTTTTTTGTGTTGGTTTTTGGTTTTTTGGTGGTTTTTTTTGTTAGAAGGGGCTTTAAACTATTTCCAGCAGATGACAGTGTCATGCTTTGATTTTCTTCTGTCTTAAAAAATAAATCAGCCACATGAGCCTGATGTCAAATTTCACTTTCTAACAGGAGAAAGGCACATTTTAAGCCTTTACCATAAGAACACATTTGGGTAATTTTTTCCCTGTGTCATTATGAACATTAGACTGACCCAATTAATATGAAATGTTTCTATGCTGCTGGAACAGACCGTGTTACAGAAAGAGCCATTTGCACAACCTGTTCATGATTATGGGCCATAAGGACACAAAGATGGCATAGACATTTGTGGACCATCTGAATTCTTACAGGGGAAGGGGAAATAATAATAAGAAAAAAATTATGTTAGCTGACTGTTGTGGGTCATGTTTTTTAATCCAGAGTATTGGACATGTAACACAGCAACAAGAGCTGATCATTTTGTTTAATCACCTTTTGGATCTTTGCCAGATGGTCTCTATTGAGAGCGCTGCAAACAGAGAGAGATGAACTGCGTCTAACATGCCACTAGAGCTTTCCCGTAAATGTCTGAGAACTGAATCCAACAAGAATTTAGTCTCAGAGCAGAAAGGGATACATTTAAAAACTATGTGCATTAACTATACTTTTCCCCATAGAATCCTCACTTGGCATGAATAATTTACCCACTCTTATGCTAATGGGATCATGAAAGTATCCCTGTGTCTTTAGTGCAGCTATTCTCAGCTTTCAGTAATTACCCCACCCAGTGAAAATAACATGGCTCCTGCAGCCCCTACCTGGCAATTAGAAAGATCATGGCTGACAGAGGAGCGGTCCAGAGATGGACACACAAGCTCTGCCAGCCTGAGGAGCAGCTTGAAAAATTAACAGCCTTTCCACGGTGAACATTTCCTCCCTTGCTTAGGAGCAGCGTGGAGAGAGAGAAGCTCCTGCAATGGCTTTTTTATTTTTATTTTTTTCAGGATGACTGTGAGGATTCTAAATGTACTCTCCAGGCACCTTAATACTAAGAAATAGCAATGTTCCTTGGCCATCAGCAGTTACAATAAAGTTTGTGGGTATTTTTAAATTAGCACCGTCTTGTTAAACAAGAGGGAGATAATTAAAAAGTCAATTAATGAGCGTCCTTCAGTATCTGACAATTCTATCAGCCACACAAAGGAAATTTTAATTTACTAAAAAAAAAAAAAAAAAAAAAAAAAGTTTTAAAAAACCCATTACAAAGAACCAGGCTTTGACCTCTGTCCATAACACTCCATGCTAGGTAGTTCACTGTGTAAAAATTATCAGGCTAAAACATCTGGGAAAGAAAGCTATGAAACAGCAGGGAACATGGCTGGTTTATTGTTTATCTTTTGTTTATGAGGCAGTATTCAAGTTTAATTACTACTCTAAATTAAACTCTAACAGGCATCAGGAGACATCCCTTTACACGGCTAAGTTAAAAAAAAAAAAAAAAAAATCCAGAGATTCCAACACTAGATCTTTCAAATAAGTTGATATATATAGGAAGAAATTAGTCAGTCTGTAACAACACAGAAAGGCATCTAAGCACGTGCTACTGTATCTTTGAACACCTTGCATTCAGAAACCATTAATATTGTAACAATCATACAATTATAATTTAGCAAATGGGATGTTATCTAACATTTGGAGGCAAATTGGGTTAGGCTGGATAGCATCTGAAATTGAAAGAATGGCCTTAGGCGGAATCCTACCTTTTTCGTTTTGAAATACAAATATATATATATATATATATACACACATATATTAAAAAACAAAACAAAACACAGAAAAATTAAGTCAGAGGAAAACATCAACAATAACAACCTCTTAATAAACTTGTTTTAATTATTTTATCTGAAAATGCATGTCCAAAAGGAAGGAAAGAGTTCACTATGTTTACTATAACAGTAAGTGACCAGTTTTAGATGAACTTAGCTGCAAGAAAAAATAAAAGTTGAAAGCAACTAGCAAAAGATTATTCCAGATGGCATCTGTCATATTGTATTTAGGGTTATTTTAAAGGGATTTCTGCCACTATGAAAACATTCCATTGACAGAGTTTTCCAAGCCTGCATTTGAAACCCCAGCACAACATACTTCAAATACAGAAGTAAATGTTTTCTAATGCATATATAGATATTAAATCTATATCTAAATATGAAAACCTATGTGTATTGAAAGCCAAGAGAGAAGTGAGAATCTTAAATACAAGTATAATAGTTAAATCCTCCCCTCATAGCCCAGTCCTCCAATACTGAGCTTTAATTCAATAAAAGGTGAGGAATCTGCAGTTGCCACCAGCCTAATTATTAGAAAACTGTATCTGAAGTGAAGATTCACTACAAAATTTTAAAGGTACTTATTGAATTGTGGCTACTGACATAAATGTCCCCTGACTCCAGCAATCAAAAACCACAAAAAAGATTTATTTGTTCATGCAGTAGATGGAAAGAAAGGAAGGATGGGAGGATACTAAAATGTGACTATATTTAGCTAAGCTGGTTCTGGCATCATTATGGTTAATGTGCATGTGGTGTGCAGTGTGAGCTCAGCAGTTACTGGGCCAACTGTCTCAGTATTTCTGGGAATTCTGCCTATTCACAGTGCAGGGATTGTTCAATTGCTGCAAAATGTACAAAATGAATTTTACAAAAATGAATTGTAAGGAAGGCCCCATTACAACGATTTTACAGCAAAGATGTCAACATCAATTTTTCTTTCATGCATAGCTAATGATTAAAACAGCATATTCCATTTGCCTAAGACAATTTTTCTCATATTGGCACATCAAAATATTGAAATACAAAGTTATCTTTACCCTTATTATTCATTGCTGCTGAACCCACACCATTGTTCAAACCATGAAAAAATAAAGCAAACTTGGCAAGAAATACTTAAAACAAAGGCTCATCAATATTCTCCAATTTGTCAACATCTCAATTACAGCAATGGAAAAAATGTAAATTTCATGTGCTTTGAACACTAAGGGGTCTATTCTTCTGTCAGTGCACATGCGTAACTCCCATCACCATTAATGGGAATTACTCATACATATCAACACAAGGATGGGCCCCTCAAACTTGAAAGGAAAAGATGAATTAATAAGGGCTACTCTCTCCCCGTATCTTCCTCAGCTGAAAAAAGTCATTGTTCTTTAAGACTTTTTCATACTTCATACAGTTCACCTTTATGAGAGCTGTGCCTTCTGAAATAATGCATCTCCAGTGAAGCATTATTTATTAGCAAGTTTGATTTTGTTCAGGCTCAGGATGTTTGAGCCTTTCTATTAGGAATTTCCTTTCTTACAAAAGGCAGCTCTCTTCCAACAAAAACATATCCTATAGCTCTATAGGTAAAACTACAAAGGAATAAAAATATGTTCTGAATCCTTATGATGATTATGTGTACTAGGCTCAGCAGGCTTACCTATACATTCAGCACTAGGAAAAATAAGTTTTTAGCATTAACTTTTGGATATTAAGCTTCTGAAGATCTTGCATGAATATGTTTGGGGTTTTATTTGTTTGTTTTTTAAATTATTATTATTATCAACACCGTATCTCTCTCCTTTTTCTGCTTATTGGAATTTGGTTCAAAGCATGCAGTTTCAGTAGAGTTTTGATACTCAGACAGGTCTTTGGACATTATTAAGTAGCTTTTTAAGCACATTTAATTTGTATGCCACCATTTTTACAAGATGGAATCTAAAGAGTAAGAAACAGACTACCTATTTTTTTCCAATATTCATCAACCCAGAGACATAACCTGGGATGAACACATCAGGTCAGCTAATATCTTACTTGACTTCTCTCTGAAGCAGATGATGAGTCTGCCACAGAAAGCTATTGTGGACAAATTTGTGGGACAAACATCAAGCTGTCACAAAAGTGTTTCAAAAGTACTTTAAAGTATTACTCTAGAGTGTAACCTCAGATATTATTTATAAAGGGGCATATCATCTTCATTCAGCACAAGTAATTCCACCAAAAAACCCACCAAACCATAAAACCACACACCAATGAACTACTCACATGAGTAAAGCAAAGTGGATGTGATGCCCATTTGTTATTTTCATTGCTTATAGCTTAGAAGCTTCTTCCTTTTCACTTCTCACTAAATGAGTGGCTTCTCACTTAAGATCAAGTTTATCACCCAAGACCTAATCCTAAAAAAATGCTGAAGTTCCTGAACAGTCCTGAAGAAACACAGCTTCCATCTGACTTGGCTGGATGGAAGTCACTCTTTGAGTGACTGAATTAAGAATATAACAGATCAAGTATGCAGTCCTGGTATCATAAAATGCAAAACTGAAATTATTCCCTAGTGCTTTCCTGGAGACCACATGTTTTTCAAAATTAAAAAAGATTTATTTCTGATTTTTCATGGGTAATCTGCCTTTTTTTTTTTTTTTAATATCTCATAAAGAGATTAAATAGGAATTAAAGTCTGGGAGCCCCATATCCATCACTGTGGTACAAATAGACACTGAATTCAAGAGGTCATTTAGCCTTGTATGGAAAGGCAGTGGCCATTTTCACTTCGTTTCACAGAGAATAAGGAAAACATAATACCCCAGAAGACTTTCAGATGTGTTTTTTCCTTTCCAAAGAAGAGGGTGGATGATAAAGCTACACACACCTTTTAGTCTTCTGCTTAGGTTTTTTTTACACATATATTCACTGGCAAAAACCCTAGGGTCTTCTCTCTCTCCCCTCCCCTTCTCTCAGCCCCTTTCCTGCCATCTCCCTTGCTATAACTCAGCTAACCCAACAGAACCAGTCAGTTTTAAATTTCAGTTGGGACCCCGGTGACCTGTTAATGAATCTACAGAGAGGAGAAAAACTCACAGTGTTGAGTTATGCCTGGTGTTGCTAGCTGACTTGGAGTCAGAAATGCTTGAAGCGTTAACGTAATTGCAAGAATGTGAAAAATGAAGCGTTGGGCTCCTGAGCAAAGTGAAAGGTCAAAGCAAGCCCTACACAAAACAAGTCTCTGGAAGATGGCCTCATTAGACCATTAAATCAGCTTCTTCTTTTTCTCCTTTGTAAGATGTTTAGAGTGTTTTATTTTTATTATCGGATATGTTTAACTCTTTCTGTTTCCAGGGCAGGGAGAAAGTTGATGGGACATACCACATAATTACTAATCTCTAAAACAGTACTACACAGCATTGATCTGCATGTGTGGATCTGAACTGGGATAAAGTCAATAAATGCTTGGTAGATTACAGGTCACTAGTACTTTGGTTTGCTGGATGATCAATATGCTGTATAGCCTAGTTTTCTGCTGAACAAGTGAGGTGACATGTTAAGAACAACATAAGACACTCACCACTAATAAAATTAGGATAATCTTTCAACATTTACTGCCTGAAGGCCCTTTCATTAACTCTTTCAGTGCCAGCATGTTTCCCATATTACCAAACACTTCCTGGATTAACCCTTTTGACAGCAAAGGACAGTCATGCACTGTCATGCAGAGGCTGGTCCCCTCTCCAGCTCTGAGATCCTGCATGGCTACTTGGATCACAGACCTGTCAGTAAGCTCTGTTTGGTATGAGTGAGCCCTCACTCTTGAGAGAAAAGCAGTAACCAAATGCTGCAGAGGCATGAGATGGAGGCAGCATATCCTATCTATGCCACAAAGAGAAATTCTACAAAAATAATATAATCACCTAACTCTTTTCCATCTGCTTTCCCACACACACATTTAAAAAAAAAAAATTAAAAAAACAAAAACAAACCACAAGGCCCACATCATAGACTTACAGGCAAAAGCAGAGACCCCTAGAAAGTGTGGTCCCAAGAGCCAGAAGAGACTGATTCTGCTTTGAATCAATCTCTACTGCCACCAGGCATCAGTTGAGGAGACTAAGTTGCTGATGTAACCCAAGACTCTGATGAGTTCCCATTCCCAAGAAATCCTTTGGGGCAAGCAGAGTACTTGAATCAGTAGTTGTGGACAGTCTTGACAAAACTACAGGGAAACCAAGTTGACCAAAATAAGTAACTGCACCAGAATAGCTCAAGAAGGCATCTCCCCATTTTGGCATTGCCTGGGACCAACTCACTACCAGTTCAGAAGTTATGAAATAAACCTGGCCCCCTCAAGGAAGTGCAAAGAAAATTCAATACAGGCCTCACTCTCCTTACTCTTTCCCAGGGCTGAGAGGGGCAGAGCAATCCAAAGCAGTCTCCAATGGGAATTTTCCCAGTGCTGTAGGATCATACATCTTTCAGCTGCCAGCAGCTGAGTGGAATGCTGATTTGCCACTGGACAACTGCTTTCCTTTAAAAGCCCCAACTGAGCAGAAAGAGAAGCATACTAGCCATGTTTTACCCTGCTACACCAGGCAGTACTCTTGACTGATTTGACCCTTCAGCAGTTGTTCCCTTGCTGCAGAAATGAGTGTAACATGTTTACTTAAATCATAAATACTGCCAGAAATCTCAGTCTCCAGTGGGAGGTTGGTGTAGTTATCATCAACATCATCAACCACTTTTTCTCATGCTTAGCACCCTGAGCTATGTGACAAGGGATGGAAGACTAGTGAACTGGAGGACTCCTGGATGTTGATAGAAGGAATTTCTTTACATTAAGTATGGTTCAATGAAGAAGAACTCTTCTAATTGGTAAAGGGTTGCTGGGTCAAAGTGGAGATACAGGTGTGAAGAAATTTCTCACCTAGGGGTGGAATGAATAAGCTGTGGCAGATGACCTAGAGGAATCATTTGTAAATCTGTAAATGATCATCTGCTACACCAAGTATCTCAGCCACAATATACAATGTAAACACTTGATGAAAGGTAAAGTCTACGGCCAGCTAATAGACCTAAGAGCAATCTGCTGCTTAGCAGGCAAGCTCTCCCTTTGCTGAAGCTGTAACAGTTCTCTAGGATTTGTACAGTTCCAATCCAACCACATAGGAAAAAATCCACCATGACTCATGTTAGAGCTGGATCACACCCTGTGCCATGGCTGCTTTCTATCAGCAATAAGATTACAAATGTATAAACAATTTCTACAAATAGGAGACAAACCCAAACCGCTCTACCAGAAACAAACTTTGCAAGATTCCTCAAATTGCAACACGTACAACACCAGATCGTGAGACAGACGAGGGGATCTAGCTCTGTGCCAAGTAGTGGGCCACGTGAGAGACGTGAAATCACAAATCGTCTCCGCCGCCCAAGCGTGGCAGAAAGCACGGCAGGAAGCGGCCCCCAGCACGGGGCTGATGGCAGCAGCTCTAACCCCAAAGGCTGGTCCCCTCTCCAGTTTTGAGGTCCTGTGTGGCTACTGGGATCATGGACCTGCCAGTAGGCTCTGTTTGGTATGAGTAAGCTCTCCCTCTTGAGAGAAAAGCAGTAACCAAGTGCTGCAGGGGCATGAGATGGAGGCAGCGTGTCCCAAGACTCTGCAAATGTAGTGTCTCGTTCACTAGCTGATGCTTTCCATGTTTACAAATTAAAACAAGAATGGAGCCCACCTTAAACTTTGGTGTAAAAAAAAAAACCCCAAATCAGTCACAATCCAAGAGTGCCAGTAGACCATCTTCACCCAACTTTTTAGCACTGGAGGCTTGAGTCTCATAGACTCATACCTTCTGGAGTCACTTATATGTTTAATGAACTAGTGTAAAACACTATCATATCAAAATGACAGCCTTTAACACTCACTCAGCATGGATACAGATGACCACACACAAGGTGCAATGCAGTAGGAAATAAAACAAAAACATCTGAAATAACTATCAAACCTCCTGAAGCCTGGAGAAGGCTTCACTGTTTAGATAGAACAGGTTTTGCAGTTCAAATACATCTCTATTTACCATTATGAATTCACATTTTTCAGAGGCAGAAGCAAGTCTGTACAAGCACACATTTCAAGAAGCGCTTTTCTGTCCAATTTGAGTTTTGCTTCTATTTTAAATTATTTAGCAGCTTCATAACTTCTTATGGAGGCTCTTTCCCAGCTAAAACAACAGGTTAAATTCTCCATCTATAACCCAGCTCAAACAACTGCATCACAGCTGGGGAGTATGTCTGCCATTATATTTACTTACACCACACAAAAATAAACTGTAGATAACCAAATTTGTAAAGGAATTGGCAGAACTAATCAATTGTTATTACAAAGCTTGTTTGAAGATTAGATATTTCACTTTGAAATAATAATAAAATGCAGCTAAGTGGGTTAGGAAAAGGAAATACCATCTCCCTAAGTTACAGCTGATTATACTGCAAGTCTGCCACTCCATGTTTACTCTAAGGCAGATGTACTGATATAATAAAAAAAGCTGGAGTTATTTTAGTCATGCCTACTTTACAGAGGGAAAAAGTTTGACCTTTTACCTTGCTCGCTGCTGTTGTCTCCGCTCTGGGAAGCGTGGCCCCCACTGGAGGGCCCCGGTGTGCCTGCCGAGTGCGTTGAGGTTGCATCATCGTGGTCTCTCCAAGATGAAGGATTCTGGTGTCAGAGTGCCAAGGAATTTTTTCCACAGTTCCCATTCCAATAGCAAATGAAGAACAGAAAGAAAACCGGGAGAAGAGGGGAGAAGGGGGGGGGGGAGGAAAGCATACACATTAGCATTTGTGAAATGTGCCAAACACCGATACTGTTTGCACAGTGTAATAATTCTTCAGCAAAGACAAGCAGAGGAGGTACAAGATTTACTTGGTAAAATAAAGGAAAGATATTTTAATCTTTTTTTAAACCTTTCAAAGAGTTGTTCAGATTTGTTTGAATAGTACTGCAGAAGAATATTTCGAGGGAGAAAAAAGAAAAAAAAATGTTTCTTAATGAGCTCTACAGGGGAGCAGGAGGGTGGATCATCAACCTGCACAGTTTACTTTACAAGGTGTTCACATTAGGATCAGGATAGCTGGTATACAAACTGTCCCCCCACTCTTTGTTTTTCCAGACTGACAAGAGATTAGAGGGGAGAGGAAGAGGAGAGAAACTGTTTTAAGAAGTAGGGGAGAACATGCATAGGAGAGGAGCCTGTCCTCACACCCTACCCCCTCTCTAACTCATTTGAGTGCTGGAAAAACTTCAAGCAAATTCAGTGTTGCAAGGGGAAAAGCAACCTTTCTCTGAAAGGCATTGTATACCACGAAAGATGCTTCCTCACCCCTCACCTTGACATGACAGATTTCAAAAGGCTAGATGTATCACTCTAACAGTTTGCTTACAAGTATTGTCAAGAATAACCACCAGGTGACTATATAAAATAACATGTATAGTGATTTTTATGTAATTCCTCTAGTTTACTATGCATAAAACACTACAAAAGGGAACACAGAAGACAGACATGCAAAGTTTGCAAAACTTGGTTGAGTAAGACCTCAGCTACTGTACTTTAGTCACATAATTCATGCAAGCTTTCTAATTTATTGAGTATTGCCTTTCCTGGAGCGAGGAGCTGCTATTTAAAAGGATAAGTGAGGAAAATGTAATGTTACAGTTAAGTGCTACTTTGTCGAGTGTATTCTCCTCCTGTCCTCCTCCCCTTTCCTGATCATTCCCAATACCCTGCTGCTGCTTAAAGGAAAACAGGAATTCTACTGTACAGGAAAAGCTTTATCAGCACCACATGAAGGCAGGCAAGAGATGGAATTTCCTCTGGCAGAAAAGCAGAGCATGAACACATGAAACAGATCAGACTAGGGGTTGGACCTGCATTACTTGTCACCTGTATGTGACAAGTTAAATCAAGCACATTATAACAATTCAACAAGCAAAAAATCTCCCCCCATGCATCCCCCTCCCCAGAAAGAAAAGAAAAAATTATTGAATTATTGCTTCCCAAGTTTGATTGTGTTTTAAAGCTGCATTGTGAAATAACACCAGGCTACTAAAGTACAAGGAGATCCTGAAAGCAGCAAGTGACAAGTCTGGATAAATTCTTTGAGCAGGACTGATTCTGACCTCATCTGCCCCAGTGTGTAGTAGGGATAAGTTCAACAAAATCAACTGATTTACCCATTGTAAAATGCAGTGTAAGGGTGATTGAAATCAGGTCCCAAAATATATATTGAAACATCTCAAAGTAATCTCCCAGCTCTGATTAGTACCACATGGTCTATAGCAACGCAAAAGAGAACTGCCAGATAATGGCTTGCTACAATACCCAGTAACATAAATCTAATGGACCTGGTCTGGATAGCAGCAGAGACAAAGGGAAGAGCCCACAACTTCAAAAGCTTCCCAATTAAGCTCTAGGTGACCAAGGGGTAAGAAGGATCCAAATCCCTTTCACCTGACTCAGACATGCACGTGCACCCATATATATAGTTTCACGGCAGGAAGAGACAACTAAAATCAGAAGACAAGCCAGGACCTAAAACTCACCATAACCTATCAGAGCAACAGACAGCATGACAGCACTTATGGCATAAAACAACCACCTCCTCCAAAACCTAGAAGGTTGATCTACTTTTCCTCACACAGCACTGCTACAGGAAAAAATCCACCAGACAATAGTATTTTCTATTCGTTGAGGTTCTTATATTAATCAGGTCTCAGAAATCACTATTAATACTGTAAACCCTCCCAATTGTTATTGTATTTTAAAAAACAAAACAATATTTTACTATCGTTTCACAGAGTCAGGTGGAAATAAACACAAAAAGAAAGATGAGAAGTCTTGAAAGTTCAAGCAGCTCACATGTTATTAAAAAACCCAAAAAAGTTGAAAATAAGGTTAGCAAAAAGCTCAGATGGAAATAAAAGGCAAAAACTGAGCAAGTTTCTTTACAGCCTGGATTAAAACACAGTTGTGCCTATGAGCTTCTCTTTTTATCTCTGAGTTAGGAAGCCACTCAAATAGCTTCAAGCTGAAGGCAAACAGCAGCTCTTCAGCCCTCTGCAGCCTCTTAGCGTCAGCTGTTTGCCGGATGGTAATCAGATAAAGAGCTGGAAGAAATACACGAAAAAGGAAAGAAACAATAGCATAGCATGAGTTTAGCCCTCCAACAGCATCAGGCTGGAACCTTACTTTAGAAAATGTAATAATTGCAGCATGTTCACCTAGGCTAAACTTTTCAGGGAACATAGTGAGTTATGTTAATTTTATGCACTGCAGGCTCCCTTAAGCTGGCTGCTGTTGGAGCTCCTCTTATCACTCGTATGAAAATTACAATAATTAACTGGTAACACCTCAGCTATGTTTTAAGGCAAATGTCATCCAAAACCTATCATACACTGTTTCAAAAGCTAGACCAGCCTTTTTGTTTCAAAACTGTAACGATTTGGGAAGGATCACTGAATAAGGCTTCCCACAGCTGAAAACACTTGCTGTCTCTACCAGGCTGAATTCTTCTTGACCTCAGTTTGAAGATCCTGTTTTAAAAAGACAGACTGTATTGATTGGGAATTCAGTGTATTTCTTGTGACACAGATTTATTGAGGAAGGAATCTGGCAGAATTTTGTTGAAGGACAGAAATAATAAGATGGGATATTTACAAGATGCAACAGCAGAATGTTGGAGGAATTTGAAAGAGAGAGAAATAGCTAGGCTTTAATATTACAAAAAAAAAAAAAAAAAGACAAATAACTGGGGTGGAGTTTACAGACTCATGAAAAGGCATCATTCTTTTACTTCAGACTAAGATCATTGTAAGCATCGGTAAACTTGTCTTTTTCTCTTCTAGACTGTTTCCAATTTTGTATCCCTCAAGAAAAACTTCTTGGATAAATGTCTAATCATAAGTAGTTATTTTATGTAATTCTTCACAAAAAAAAAAAAAAAAAAGGGTGGGGGGAGGACAAAATGACACATCTAAAGTGTACTACTTTGCTGGTAATATTTTATCAGTATAGTTTAGGTACCTAAGGAGATCCTGATCTAAAGCACGCTAGCATTAATTGCAATTTTTCTATTAATTTAAATGAAATTTGTTTTAATCTATCACACTTCACTTTGCAAAAAAAAAAAAAAATAAGAAAACAAGCACAACAAAGCAAAACAGAAAACCTGATAGCTTTAGATAAATTACACGAACTGTTAGCATGGCTTCTCAGAAGTTCAGTAACATACTTTGCAGATCACAGTGAAGAGCATGGATGATGCCTGCCGGAATACAATTGCCTTTTTTCTCTATGTGTGTGTACTATAAAATTTTCACACACATATGGCCTAAACGAATGCCAGATACCGTGGAAGGTAAACAGCACACATGTATCTATTCCCAGTTGTTTTAATAATTGGGAGTCAAATATGGTGCTCCTCTTGCTCTTACCTAATTGTGTTAAAGAGCAGTGTTACCAGGAGAAAAGCAGTGAATACTGAGTAGAGCACAATAGAAGGAGATGGAAAATAGATACAAGAAGCTAGGTCTCCAGGGGCAGTATTTTCTATTTGCTGGGCTACAGACTCACAGCTGATAATGCAAGTTGTAATTAATATAAAAGCAGGAGACAATATGGGGAAAGCTTGTACTAGCAGGGCCACAGGAGATCACTCCGCTGCTATCCGCTGTTTCTCATTTACACACAAGGCCTTCCCTAGAAAACACAATTTTGCTGGTGTTTTTTCCCTTGAAAGTTAAAAAAAAAAATTGATTTAGCACCACCATTGAATTTTGCTAAATCTAGGAAAGAGCAAGAGAAAGGACAAGAGTCTCCTGGTATACAAAGCAAATCTGATGCATTACTCTTTTGTCAATGCTGCAAATCTGATGGAACTGTAAGAGTTTTTAGCTACTAAAGGATTTCTTGAACACAGCTGTTGTAACAGAGAATCTGTATAGAATAACCCTCTGTTAAATTGAAATTCTTACTTTATATGCCTAGAATTTCCACTGGGGCAAAGTCTGGCTAATTTTTTGTGAGTGTACATATTCCCGCTAGGGCTAATTCCGATGTCACACTGCTTTTTGTGGTGATATTAAAGACTCAATTAACCATAAGGAATTTGCTTCTTATTTATAACTAGGAAGGAAAATCAATAAGGCCAGCTGATACCCATGTGAGTAAGCTGAGCAGGACTTGACTCACAGGCGTTAACTGAAGTTTTGAGCATAGAACTGTAGCAGGATCAGGCCCTTATATTTTATCAGATGATATGGCCAAAATAATCAATCTTGCAATAGCAAACAGAACAAAACTTACTTTCATAAAAGAAACTACAAGAGCTACAGAGCTCATTCGAGTGAATATGGTTTCATTCAAAGGTCTGGAAACCAGTCTGGTAAATAAATTTTGCAAACACAAAACTGAACTGACTACTGAAATGGATGGCATTCTACCCCTCAAATACTGCTCACCTGGGTGTTATGAGTAACACCTGTAAACACAGTGAAATGGCTGATGTGATTGATACCACAAAAATCTGTCTTTAAGTACCATCATGAGTCAGAAGGTGTGTGCTGGACATAGAAACCTACACATACACATGCACATGTGTATATATCTTCATTTGTCTGTGTTCTGCATCCAGGATGGTACCTCAGAGACTGTTGTGGAATGCAACCTATGTAATAACCAACTTACTATGCATAGAAACTTTCAATAAGTAAATGAACCATGAAAAACTCTAATTTGACCTGATATGTATGTTTTCTAAAAAGACTACTCCTAATGTAACTAAGGTTTCTTTTCTTACAGATGCATATATAGCAAGGTAACATTTTTTTTATCAGAATCACACAATTTAAGCCCATCATAAGACATTGTGATTTATCAGATATTAATGTATGGACATATAAAGATAGAAGTTGTAATTCTTGTCCCTTGATTTTACATTTGAGGAAAGTGTCAAGAGGAATTTTTGACACTCCTAGAACATGGCAACGTTCCAAAAGGCTGAGTGCTTTGTGTTTTTCAATTAAGATTGAAATCAGACATGTAATCCACCTGTCAGCAAGGAACTGAGACTTGAAAAATCAGGGTTTTGTTGATTTTTATTTGTCCCTTACGTCCTTCTGTGTGGCTACACTTCACCCAGACTGACTGACAACTCATACCAAAGAGGGAACATTGGCATTACAGAGAGAGAGAAGCACATGATCGGTTCTGTTTGAGAGAACCCAGTTTAAAACTAGAACACTCAAATTTGAGCTGTAGACTACATGTTACTGTAGAGTACCTTAACCCAACAAAAGAGGAAATGCACAGCGTTCTCTAAAGTCTCAGAAAGTTCCTGATGTTCCTTGCCCCGTCAGAAATCACAAGGCCCACTGTAATGTTCCAAGTCTTAAGCCATGTATTAAGAAATTTAGTTATTAAAGAAAAAAGTTTCCTTTATTACTGTTGCAGTTAGCTACTTAGTTTTCTTTGTGACACGCTGCAAACAGGAAGAGCACCTTTGAGGTCTGATCCTCTATTTCTGGCATTCTCAAAACTCCTACTCAAGTCCATCAAAGTGTGGCATACCTGGAGACTGTAACACCAGACCCCCAAATACTTCCTCAGTACTTAGTGAAATCTTACCTAAAGGTTCAGTTATATATATATATATTTATTTTTTTTTCTCATCTGCAAGATGGCAGGAATTTGCACAGACTTATTCTTTGAGAAGAAATATTAAAGAAAGGTAAAAGGTATTCTGTGCCCAAAAGCACAGAATGAGTATCTCCTTATTTGAGAGTTGAAAGGTTTCATAATCAGACTAATATTTCTCTTCTACAGTTAAGACAGATTTCTAATCTGTCAACAGTCTTTTTATAAATAAATAATTTTTAAAAAGAGACATATGTATATCTCTATCCATTATTAATTGCTTTTTATGAATTATGATCTGTATGTTATTACCTCTCAGCTGCAATCTCACTAGAACATGTAAGCAAATATAAAAAAGACTGAGCCCCTGATCCTGCTCCCACAAAAGCCAGCAGAAGCCATAAATTTCTACGGGAGACTTACTAGGCTTCAAAGTAGGTTTGTGCTAAAGGAAGAATTGTTTGGCACCAGGTGAAGCCAGGTACAAAAGCAATGTAACTAAAGTACGAAGTGTTATCATAGGCTTGAAAAAGTTAAAAAATCTCCAGATTTTACAAGCATTATATTTTTCAGATTTAAATAGCTTGAAAGAAAATGAAAATGAAAAAAATATTGTTGGCAATCTCAACAGGTATTTTAGACTGAACACAGAATGCAGGATTGGGCCCAGAATGTTTATATTGAACAATTATAAATTGTCTGTGCTGGGAAACTCGACTTGAACTGCAGCTGGAAAGGTTTCTTTCCTTTTTTCCCCTAACTGCTCTGGTCGAGCCAGGGCATAGCTGTAATTACCTTCTTCCCATCTACAGCTAATACCTCAGAGCAATAAAAAAATATGAGGGTGTTAAAAATTCAGACGCTAATTATGGGCTGTTATATTTACTAAACACAGCAGAGTAATAACAAAAGTTTCAGCATCTTGTGGCCAGCACTGCACTATTTGATCTACCAAGTCCCTGGACCCTTTACACTTACTGTATTACATAACAGTTAATAGCACACTAAAATAAAATTCGATAAACACATTTATTACCAAACACGTATAACACAACCACTTACAGCTGTCTCCTTTTTCCAGCACAGGTATATCTCTGAAGAGTTCATTCCTTTGTTGATCTTGGTTTTGGTTTCCAATTAAGTTATATAAATAGTAGAGCAATAGATTTTGAGGAGAGAAGCATGCAGTATTTGAGTACCCCATTTAAAGTCTTAAGGTAAATATTGGCTAATCCTACGGTTCTTTCTGTTACTTTCCCTTATGCTGATTTTCAGGTCTACCAAAGAAATAAAACTGAGAGCTGCCTTTGCTCCTAGTTCAGCACTGCCACTGTCACCACTGCCAGCCCTCATATTCACATTAAACACGCACAGTGTAGCTTTATACCACTTGATAAGAGTAGAGGTGTATGGACTTTTGGGGTGTCAAACAGCTGTCACAAACTGTCACCTCCACAAGAGAAACCTTGGCACACAACAAATTAAACTACACTTCTTTTTGACTATCATTATTCATAGCCAATCAGTTGAAATGCTCCTAGTATTTCATGTGCAAATAAAACCATGAGGGGAAGACCCAAGGATCAGAATAGTGGGCCAATACATAAAACAGAGGAAACAACATGCTGTCTCTGTCCTTCTGAAGTGGCTCATCATCACCCCTGCACCAACTTTCACCAAATGAGATCTAGCCTGAGGCTATATATTAAATATGCATATCAAAGCAAATGAAAAAATAAACCTGGAGAGTCAAATTGGACAAATTTACATGCTTGAAATACTACATTTTCAGGTAGAGGCTCACAAATGATAGCTCTTTTTTTATATAGTTTTGCACATTTATAGTTACCATTTTTTAAAGCTTTCCCCTCCTTATGAATAAAAGTATATTTCTTCCTTCTGGAAGCTTGTACAGTGTAAATATAAATGTGTACACATAAGGTGGTTTGACTAAGCTATAAAAAAGTGTTAAAGTTTTGTTGAGAAAACAGGCTAATATATATATAAGAAAAATCCAATAAGGAGACACATTTCCCAAAACGCATGAATAAAATGTAACTATGTGATACAACTCTTCATTTCCCAGTTGGTGTTCTGGTTGCACAAATTATTGCTTCCTTTCAAAACAAATAGCAGGGGGCTAAAGTAAAAATGTTATAGCTCAAATCTCCAGGAAATAAAAGGCTTTAAATTATAATACCCAATGAAGTGGTAAACCCTAACGGGTGCAAGATAAATGGGTTGTCATATTTATTTGAGTTTGCTTTTTGGGCCACAAAAGCAAGAGGAGATTCTTCTTAGGGAAGATAATGGTTATCAAATTATCAAAATGCTAACCCCCTCCACCTCTGTCCTATCATTGCGTGTGAATTTAAATATTATAATGGAGCACTGCAAATTGGCTTGAGCATTCACCATCTGCCAGAACCCTAAACAGGCTAGTTTATCTAATCTTCTCAATATAAACATAAGCATGCTCCATTTCTACACTTCCACTTGAAACACATTCTTGTAGAGAAACTGTACTGGAGAAACATGTACTTTTTTCCCCCCTTTTGCTCTGAATGATACACAACAACCCCATATCTTTCAGGTTGCCACTCATTTCAGTTTCTTTTCTAGCATCCTCCCAGAATACTTCCGCATATGAATTTAGGATTGTAAAAAGCCATAAAACAAATATTTTTTAAATAGCGTCATGCCTCATGGGTTTATTATCTACATGTGAGATAGCTGATAAGCAGAGAAACTTTCAGGAACCTCTGCATCCTTTTTTTTTTTCTTCTCAAATAATAGCTTTAAAATGTAAAACATCACACAAACCTTGTCCTGAAATGTTTACCGAATACCAATGAGAAAATGAAAGCTAAGGCTTGGGTCCAAAAATATTTCCCAGGCTCTGGAACTAAGCTGTGCCAGAAGGGAGGCATTTAGAAGAATTTATTATTATTTTATCTCCCAATTCAGCTTCAGTCCAGGTCTAATGTAATTATCAAATACAGACACCAACAACATGTTTTCAAAGGAAACAAAAGCTCCTAGAAAGCTCATTCTCCCTGGGCTTACAGCTACTCCTCTTAACACTGGGAAATAAAGGCAGGCGCCTGTGCAGAAAGCATGGTTAACTTCACACCGGGTGTTAAATTAATATTTCAACCACTAAAATATTAGACTGTATCATTTAGATTATGAGTTCAATTGAATTTAAAACTTGTGTAAACCCCTTTTCCCCCTGGGGGTGCGTTCCTATAAATAAACTAGAGTTCACACCCACTCCTTTTAACCAGAGCTATTCCTTCCCTTTTTTGTGGTACCAGCTGCAATCTTTCTCTTCACATCCCTAAGTCTCTCCGTGTCTACATCTTTTGAAGGATCACAAGGGCCGCTCCAAAACCCGGAAAAACAAAGGCACTCTCACTACTACACACACCAATGTTCAGTCCTACACACATAACACTAATTCACCAACTCCTAAAGTGTTAAAATCAACTGCTAACCTATGGTTACTCAATCATCATTCTCTCCAGCTTTCTGTAGTACATTGTTAATAATTGCTTCATCAAGGTTACTGTCTTTTATTATGAAGATGCTTCAGGCGTTTGGCAATAAGTCCATATTCTGACAATAAGTTGCTATAAAGCACAAGCATTGGAAACTCTAATGTGCTAACCCTTTTTTTTTTTAATGCAATGTAGTATTGCCAATAATTCTCATCACTTGTCATCCCCAGCAGAGGGGAGGGGGGAGCAAACCAGCAAACTTTCTCCCTAACTTTCTTGTCTCTGTTTCTTTACATCGCTGCACTGACCACAGAGTTGGCAAAGAAAAAGAGAAAGCACTGGTCCCCACATCACACCAACAAGTTCACCAGCTCTCCAAGCAGCCCAGACCAAGACACTTTACCAGCCATTGCAAACTCACTGCTTTAGAGATGGAAACAGAAGGAACTACAACTTTACAAAGTTAGGGGGAAGCAAGTGGAAAGATGGGATGAAACCTTGCAAGAGGTTAAAGTAGCAATAATAATAATAACAGTCACTACCAGCAAAACAATGAAACTGGGGACAGATTTTCCTAAAGAGGTGAAAGAACTTAAAAGGGCCATAGAAAAATCAGAAGGACTTACATGATCAGCTAAATTTGTGGAAGATCCTGAGAGTTCTTCATGGTCTGATTTGGAGCTGCCATCCCTTTCATCGATAACGAGGTCTATTGGCATTTTTCCTTTCAAACAGCTAATGTACCGATGGCAGAAGTTATCACACAATTCATGAACCTGAAAACAGTAACAAGAATAATAGTATCAGGAGTGGCAAAATATCAGATTGCAACTTTTTCTTTTTGGTAGCAAGAACAACCCTCTGATCTACTCCACAACTAACTCTAATTAAGGGGCACAATAGTTGAAGTCAAGGAAACAATAGAGAAATTGTTGCAGCACATATTATTCTCTAGAGACTTGCCGCAGCAACAAGTTAGAGAGAAATAGTGGGCTCAGTCTGGTGTGCAGAGGAAAATCCGATGTGATGATAACATTAGAACACTGGGAGCTGGACCCTGGCGGTATCTCTGGAGCATGCACAGCCCAGACAGTTACAGCTATCCATTCAGGGTGGGATCGGTTTAAACCGGGGCTTAAAAAAGGTCTATGTAGCCGGCAGCAGCAAAAAGAAGCTACTGGCTGAGGCTGGTGGGAAGAGCTGTTCCCGTCCCAGGACACAGCCCCCTCCCCACGCCACGGGCCCCCTGCCTCTGCCAAACATATAGTGCTTGCTCGAGTTTAATATGCCCGCCAGGGCTGGAGAAAGGCAGGAGTGCTTGCATTTCTCTTTTTGTTAAACATATGATTTCCGAGAGGAAAAGAGCTTTTACTGAGGGAAGGGGTAAGAAGGACGAAAAAGATTTAATAATACACGTATTTGATAACTCTGTTGAAATTGCACTTAAAAATAATAATAAAAATAATGCTGGGCTGAGCATGTTTGTCGGGTGTCAAATGCTCTGATAGCACAGGTTACAGAATCAGCCCGCGTTTCCCCTGTCTCCTCTGGCAATGTTTACAAGTCATCCCAAACAGTCGCGGGGGACGGGGGGATGGGGGGGGGGAGGTTAGGGGTAGAGGGGACAGGGAGGGAAAAGCTTGCCCTCCGCCCACCTTCGTGGCTCTTACCTTTTCTAATTCCAAAAGGTGAAACCTTAGTACTTGTATTGCTTGGATCATCTGCAAGAAAGTTTTGAGCAAGGGGTTATGTGGGAGGCAGGAGCTCGGGAGCTGTGCAGAGCTGCGAGCCCAAGTGGGCAAAGGGGAGAAGGGTATTGTCAGGGCGTGCAGTCATTATACAGGATTTTAGCTCATTGGTCACGCTTGAACAATTTTGATCAACTTTAACCTGAACACTTGATTTTTATCATATTTATTCCAGGAGCGGTGATTAGTGCTTTATTATCGCGATCTTGGAGAAAACCTTTTCCTCTTTGACTCGCTCCCTCTCAGCACCCCGGCCCTCATCTCTGAGGGTCCGCAGAGAAGTCAAACACACACTCCCCCTCCCCCTCCCGCCCTCTCCAGCCCTCCCAGTGCCCGCAGGAGAAAGGGGAGGGGGGGGAAGGATGAATAGTTTGGCATCTTCTTTACAAGCGGATTTAAGCACTTTGAATATTGAAATCATTCACATTAGCAATAGAATTACGTTAGAAATCTCCAGCGCTCTCTTCTTAAGCAGTTATTTCCTTCACTTTAGCTTCCCGTGGATTTCAAGCACAGCTTTGCAATGCGCCGGGGCTCGAGAGTTTGCCCTGGCTCACTTTAAAAGTGCAGCTCTCTGAAACCCCTTGACGGTAGCTTTCCAGCCCCCCGGCTATCCCCCTCCCCTTCCCTCGCAGCCGGGGTGCCCGGGCCGCAGCCGCCTCCCCGTCGACCCGGACTGCGAAGGGCGTTTGCCGGCGGCTGCCGGTGGGGTTGGGAAGGGCGGTAGAGGAGCGGGGCAGAGGGGTGAACAGGCCTTACCAAATTGTCCAACTCTGGATTTGAAGAAAAAAGTGGTTTTTCAGCGCGGACCTGCAAGAGGGAAAAGCGGCGTGAATTACAGCTGGTCTTCTCAGCCCTGTAACCGAATCACTTGGAGAGGGGGCAAAAAAGCCCCGTGACAAAACTGGCAGGGACAGGTCAGATCAAAAACCGGCGGGGCGCCCCGGAGTCACCCATGCTGTGAGCAGGAGCCTGCCTCCCCTCCTACCAGCCCAGTGCCAGCCAACCGCCCTTGCCACAGGAGCCCCGATATTCTGTCTTTCGGATCTCCTGCCTATTTCTCGCTCCCTCAGCCTCCAAAACTCGGCCGCACTTACATTTCCCTTTCATTAATACAAGGGGGCCAGGGCCAGGACTCTTAAGCCCTGCAGCACGGAGGGGCTCCCGGCGAAGGAGGGTCAGGGCCATCCAGGCACCAAGTGTGTACCCCCGCCGCCCCCCCGATGGCCGGAGAGGGGGCAAGGGAGGGGAGGGGGGTGCGGGGAGTGAGGGGGCTGCCTTCTGCCAGCGCCCGGCCGAGTGGGTCGAGGGGCTGAGAGGGTGGCGGGAGCACTGGGAAAGGCCGGGGGCGGGGGGAGAGGTGCCGGACCTGTTTGGCGAAGACGGCGATGTCCTCGTTGAAGGAGTCGGAGGAGCAGACGTCCCCGCCGGCCACGCCGGGCTCCCGGGGAGTGCAGGTCGCCAGCTCGCACTTCTCAAAGACCAGAGCTAAGAGGGGGAACAACGGGTGCCTACCGGGCAGTGGCACACAAAGAGAGGGAGGGGGTGGGGAAGAGGGGGAAAGAAGAGCTCTAATCAACAAGTATTTTTTTTAAATGCACGGACAGAGAGACGCGGACACACGGACATAACCACGCTCTTGTAGCCTCTCAAGTATTGCTTCGGACAGAGCAGAAGAGAACAGTATTTTGAAATAAAAAGGCGGGATTTGGTGTTGTGGGTGTTTGGGTTTGATGGTTTTGTTTGGTTGGGTTTGGTTTTGGTTTTTTTTCCTTTTCTTTTGGAATCGCAATGCCCAAGCCGCATCCCCCGTGCAATCCCCACAGATGAGGACAAAAGTGACCTCTCGTCCAAAGGCACAAGACACCAAACACGCTCATGCAGGCAGCAGCTCAGCTGGGAATCTTGCATTTTTCGCCACAGCTTAAAATAACGCGAAACCTGGAAGATCCCATCCCTACCCTCCAGCTATGACCTAAAATGAAAAGCACGGCTAGGCAAACTGCAAACTACTTAATACGTAATTTTATTTTGCAAGGGGCCTGCTACACAAAAATGTGGTGAAGTTTCCTGGCTTAGGAAGCACACCCAAGTAAAATACCAGCTGTCCAGATAAGTGAGCTGGGGAGGGGGCGGAGGGAGGGAGCGCTTCACGAAATATTTTCCCATAGTTGGTGTAGTCAGAAAAAAAAAAAAATAAAAAAAATCAGCTTGCGAAGTAGTGAGTGTGCATTTGTCTCTTTCCCCCTTTGGTGCCTGATCAAGGCCCCACGCTCTGTCATAGATGTTACTATCTCTCTTTATAAGATCATTTAGGTTTTTTTCTAAAAGGCACTGAAGGGAATCGGTGTCATTCCCCCAAGCAATGCCCTGGCACAGGCTTGAGTTTTGTTGGATACGTGTTTCTTTTTCCTCATGTTCTCTCTTTACAAATAGCAAACTAAGCTCAGTGCCCCCGATTTCTTCTGTCTGAGGGAAGGGCTACTTGCGAGAAGCAAATCCCTTTTATTCTTACTACCTTCCACGATGTGAATAGCTCTTTATTTACAGTGTTGGAAGAGTGTTATTCTGGCACGAAGGAGGACACCAGAACAACACTTATCTGACTAAAACCCAAAGCAGTGAGAGCCACTTCTCCTGTCTGAACTCCAAACTAGGGCCTTCCCGAGAAGACAAAAACCCACAAGAAAAACAAAAAACAAAACCAAACAAAAAAACTAACCCGAAAACCCCAAATAAACAAACAAACAAAAAAATCCCAAACAGACAGAAGAGGAAAAAAAAAAAAAAAAAAAAAAAAAAAAAAAAAAAAAAGAGAAAGGAAGGAAGAAAGGAAAGAAGAAAGAAGAAAGAAAGAGAATCCACCAACAACACCTCCCCCAGCGCAGCTTCTCTCTCCGAGAGGTCTGTTTTTCAAAGACCCGCTTCCATGGGTGCTGCACCTCAGCTAAGAGTCAGGCTGGGGTTTGCGCTCGCCCTGAAATTGCCACCAATGGCAGTGCCACCGCGTGGGTCCCCCTCCGCAGCGGGCAGCCGGGGGCTCCCCGCCCGCCGCCCTCCTGCCGCGGTTCGCCCCCCGCCCCGCTCCGTGGCTCGGCCGCCCGCCGCGGCGGCCCCGCGGGAGTCCCGGCCGCCCGCTCGCCCTCCCCCGCTCCTGCCCTCGCCTCTCCGCGGGCACCGGCGCTGCGGAGCCGGGCCACGGCGCCGGGCCGCCCGGCGGCACCTACCCGTAGATCGCATCCTTGTCCCGCTTCAGGGCGTCGTTGACAGCGGAGCCCATGCTGGCCGGCATGACATTGGGGTGCGGGGCGTGGGCGCCGTAATGCTGTCCGGCGTGGAGCGGCGGCCCATGGTTGAGGTGGTGCACCGGGGGGATCGGCCGGGGGGCGTGGGGGTCCCCGTACATGGACGCCGGCACCCCTACTCCGTCCATCCCGCCGTAGTGGGGCAGTTCATCGTACTGTCAAAAAACGGGCCGGAAGAGACGAAAGAAAAAGAGGGGAAGAGAGAGAGAGAGAGAAAGAGAGAGAGAGAGGAATAAAAAAACAAACAAACAACAACAACAAAAGTCAGAAGAGAGTAAAGCATCCGAACAGACACAAACAGGGAAAACAAAACAAGAACAGCCACAACAGAGAGAGAAATGTGCGAAATGAAAATCAACTGGAAGCGAGACGCTGGAGGGGCTGAGGGAGGAGTGGGGGTGCGGAGAGAGGTAAAGGGCGAAAGTGTGTGTGCCTGCCTGCGTGTGTGGGGGGAGAAGGTCCTCTTCAGCACGGGCAGGGGAAACGCGAACAAGGAAACGGGGATGAAAAGGAAGGAAACAGAGGAGAGAGTCTAGAGTTAGTCTGCATTAGAAAAGGAAGAAAAAAAAAAAAAAAGCCAACAACCAAACCCAAGCAGAATCAAAAGCAACTATGTAAATAAATCAACTCTGGGAGAGAGGAAAGGTAGTATGCATCGGGGGGAGGGGAGGAGGTAAAGGGGGAAATAATCTGAAAGTTACCAGAAACATTATTTAGTAGCAATTCCCCTTGTCCTTGTCAAAGCCAGAGACAGAAAAAAAAAAAAAAAAAAAAAAAAAAGGAAAAAAAAAAAAAAGAGAAGCAGCTATATGTGTATACATATATATACGTTCGTATATACACAGACACACATATGTATTTCTTAAGTCTTTCCTAGGCAGCGGCAGTAACGGCGGCAGCAGCAGCAGCAAGCTTTCCCCCCTGAGCAGGCAGAGAGCAGGGAAATCGCGCTGCTGGGGGAAAAGCCAGGGAGGAAAAAAGCGTGGAACAATTGCAGAGAGACACACACAGAGAGACACTCACGCACACACACAAAAAGCTAGTGAATAATTTTTGCTGCTATTTTTTAATAGTGGCCGCCATCATCAGCAGCAACAGAGGAGAGCAAATCGGACAGGCCCCTCTTAAGAGAGGATTTATATATAGGTAAGTGTTGGAGATTTAAACCTACCCTTTGCGCCATCAGTCTGCGCTCCAATAAACTCCTGGATGTGTCGTATATTTAATATCCCAGTCCAGCAAAGAAAGTGATTTAGAGTGAAGAAGATTCCTTTTTTTTTTTTTTTTTTTTTTTTGCAACCCACTTATAGACTTCTCCTATCCTCCAATATGGGTAAATAATAATAACAACAACAACAACAATAACAACAACAATAATATATAAAAAACAGTCAGGAACCACGATGAGTTTCTGTGTTTTCTTCTTTTTTTCTCTCTTTCTTTTCTTTTTCTCTCTCTCTTTTTCCTTTTTTCTTTCTCTACGAAAAAAAAAAAAAATAGTCAAGCCCCCAAACTGAAGGTTACGATCGGCCCGTCAGCAACCCACATGTAACCAAACTGTCGTGTCTCATGGCTTTTTGCCACTCCAGCTGTCAATCAAAGCCAGGGAATGTCAAGGTAGTGAATGAATGATGGTTGATGATGATGAAGAAGAGAGGAGGAATCTTTTTTAACCCCGGTTTCTTCTTCCAGTAACTCCGCGCTCAGGTTTTGCCTTTTAGGATCTCTAAAGGTTTGGTTTTTTGTTTTTTGTTTTTTTTTTTTTTTTGCTGTTGTTGTTGGTTTTTTTGGGTTGTTGGTTTTTTGTTTGTTTTTTGGTTGTTGATTTTTTTTTTTAAAGTACTGTGAAAGGGGGTGGGGAAAGATGCGAAGAAAAATTGAGTAGTTTGCAAAGCCCAGACTTCCCCCTCTCTTTCTCTCTCTCTTTTTTTTTTTTTTTTTTTTTCCTCCTCCCGGCAGGTATTTTGTCTCCCTCTCTCCCTCGCTCTCTGAGATGAGTGAGTGTCAGTAAGTGTTGGCAGGTTGGCTGCTGGCTGCCTTATAGAAGAGGCTCAGTTTTGCAGCGCTGATCGGCGGGAGAATGAAGTGACGGAACCCGGAAGTAGTGGTGGCCATAGCCAGTCCTGCAGCGCGGCGGCGGCGGCGGCAGCGGCGGCGGGGAGCGGCGGCGGCGGCAGCGGCGGCGGCGGGGAGCGGCGGCGGCGGAGGGCGCGGGGCGGCGGCGGGCACGGGGCGGCGGCGGGGGCGCCCCAGCCGGCGGAGCGCCGAGGGTGCGCAGGGCAGCGCAGCGGCAGCGCGGCGGCGGGGCGGCCGCGGCGCCGCGCGGGGGGAGCCGCGCAGCAGCCCCTGCCCCGAGCGAAGCAACGCGTGTAGGAAGGAGCGAGCGAGCGTGCGAGAGAGAGGGAGGGAGGAAGGGAGGGAGCGAGGGAGGGAGCGAGGGAGGGAGGGAGGGAGGGGAGGGAGGGAGGCAGGCAGGGGAGGAAGGACAGGGAGAGTGCGTGTGTGCGAGAGGGGGGAGAGGCAGGGGAAAACTGCAGAGAGCGAGAAGAAAAGTGCGATAGAAGCCCAGCCCCGGGTTGGTTTGCGCTAGATTATTTTAGCAACAAAATACCTTCCGATTAACCGCGATGTTTAGCCTCTGAATTGTGCTCTGAATTATTTATTTAAATCGCCGGCTATCGCTGTTGCCGCGAACGGTATGCGAGTCCGCGGGCACGGAGGGCTACAGTGTGTACGGGGGGGCCGCGCAAAGTTGATCTTTCCCGGGCAGCGAGCCTGCTCCGGCCAAGGACTCGCGGCTCCGCCAGCATGTTGTGTTGCAAGTGTGGTTTCTTTCCTCTGACATTTCATTGTGCTTCTCTAAAAATTAATTTTCCAGGGCATGAAGAGAACGCCTCATTCAAGCCGTGTTTGGCACCACTCTTCATTAAGTGATCGCTGCTATCAAGCACGCTGTGGATGTCTTGGGGGGAGAGGTGGCGGGGAGGGGGCGGAGAGGGGGATAGAGAGAGAGGGGGAAATCCCTTTTAGTTTTGCGATTAGGCTGCCAGGCTTTGAAAAGAGCTTAAAAACAAAGTCATGCTCAGCCTTTTGTGGGAGAGATCCAGATGTTATGTAGATTTTTGTTTGCGTGTTCATTTTGAGCGGATCCGGCGGTAAGCGCTGCATTTACGTATGTATGTTGCTGGACTTTGCCGTGTATCGACGTTGTGCTTGTGGAATGTATGATGAAGTATTAGCTCGGTAATGCCTTCTAATGGTAGTGCTAATTACATGGGGTTATTTAGCAAATTAAGTGAGATGATGCACCCCCCACCCTTGAGCACCAAATGAACTTTTCCAAACACACACGCATACACACACGTTAATTTTGGTGTGTTTCTCTCGCCCAATCGCTTTGCTGGAGCTACAACATGCCTTACCTCCGAACAGTCAATTACCAAAGCTACCCGGGATCATCAATCATGGGGGATGCTTGAAGTTTAGGGGAGGAGCGATGGTCAAACTATCGATTGCTGCAGTTTTGTCCTCCCCAGCCCCCCACCCTCGTTCACGGTCCCCTGCACATAAAATCTAAAACAGACTATCCCGTTAATAGTGGGATTTATCAATGATTATGTACTCAGTTCTGAATGTGGCTTCATACGTAGATGGCTTTAAAAAATACATGGCTAAAAATATGATTTATTCAGATGGCTTTTGTTTGGGTTTGTTTCATTCTTAGTGATGATGGCGATGTCTTTAAGATTTAGAAATAAACCAAAACAGAACAATAAAACAAACAAACAAAAAAACCCAAACCAAAAATCAAACCAAGAAAAAAACCCAAGCAACCTTAAGAAAATGACTCAAGGGGTAGTTATAGATATTTGGCCTGATTTTAATAGGCGTGGGGAATGAGCTCCAGAGGTCAATAAACCCCTCCAAAATGATGAATGATTGAGTACCTGTGATGATGATAGTGATTACCGGAGCAATTAAACAGTTTGATTAAATGAGCCATCATAACAATGATGTCTGCGGGAAATCAGCCCTCACATATAAAGAAAGATAGTGTGGAGGGCTGACAAACGCCAGTGGGCATTCCTGCGTGTTCTGATATTGCCGAGCCCCGCAGAGCAGGGCTTTATTTACAATTATGAGGGGAATATTGAGAAAAGTCCTTCTACTTTTAGCCAGAGTTGCACTCTACTTAAAACCTGCCAGAAGCCGGAGAGCAGACCCTTTTCTTTTTTCCTAGAGGATCTCCTCCAAGATTAAAGCTAGTCCTAAGAGCAACCGAATTGCTGTGACTGACTTTCACGGGACTGTAACGAGAGGTGAGTAAAAAAGCCCTTAGTATGTAGATCTCTTTCAAGCAGTGGTTAAGTCGATTCATTTCGCAGGGAAAAAGCCGGTCTTCTTGTGCAGTATTTTATACTCTGTCGTATAAATCGGTAACGTAATTCAAGATATTCATGATAATGAATGCTTGGCTAATCCTTTGGGTGCGCGGAGACCTACAGAGCAGTAGGTTATGCAAATCCTTTCCTACTTCTACAGCTGTAGTTTTCTAACAGATTTTTTTAAGAGATCTAGTCGTAGGTGAATGGTATGTCTGTCTCACCCCTCCCTGCCCCAAAGATGCCAGATTTCTAAACTTGCTGCAATCATTTAATTGTGATACAGCCCATATAGTCAGCTTAGAAGAAATGTTTTAAATATTTGTAGCTTACAAACTTGGTTTTAACCTGAGGCAGTGCAAACCCAGAGCCTTGCTTCTTGAGATATACCATTGTGTCTCATTTCAAATAGTTTCAGTATCACCAAAAAAGAGGTCTTGTAACGTTGCCATGCAAAAGTAATACAACTTCATTGAAAGCTACATGTATTTCTCTTCAAACATTAAGCTGTGGGAGAAGTTCACCAGTTTTCTTCTGAAAAATCAATTTTAGATGACTAGGCTTCCACAGAAGAAACCATTCCATTGCTTAGGATATAATTTTAGACCTGACTTTTTTTTTTTTTTTTTTTCTTTCCATTATTCTGTTTTTCACGGAAATCCCTGTAAATCTCAGTTATCTGGACCAAGAAATTTTTAGAAAGCAATCTAAATCAAAGCTGTAAAAAAAGCAGCCAAAGGTTTTTTGTAGTGTTCAATGTTGTTCCTTTCACTTTTTTTTTCCCCCTCTTTCCTTTCTTTTTCTTTCTTTCTTCCTCTCCTAAACTAATTAACCCCCTGCATTGGCTCACCCTGCTGTGCATGTGTGTAATCTGGGACAGGGACCAACTTAGAAAAAAATATTTTAACTTGATAGAAAGTGAAATTTCATATAGTAAATTAAGAGCTTTAATGTTCCTCCTGTGTCTTTTTTTTTTTTTTTCCCATGAAAAGAGTTGAAGCCTTTTTTCCTCTTCTCTATCCCAGTGGATTAAAGCACACAGAGAACATGGTTTATAAAGCGCTACAGTTTAGCCATTAAAAAGGGATCTCAATTTAGCACCCTTAAGTGAAAGTACTCTGCTATTAACAAAGATGCTGTTGGTAACTCGGAGGAAAATGCGATAAGTGTGTGCAGAGGGTCGGGGCTTCCACATTCTTAGGTAATTTTTTATCTACAACACACATCCCCCACCCCAGTCTGCTGACATATTTCTTTTAAAACACAGTAATTCGGGAAAATTGAATTGGCTGATTTCCATTTCTCGTGCATCAGTTTCACAGCAAAGACGAGTCAGTGGGGCGGGTGTGTGTGTGTTTGGAGGCTGGTTTTGTTTTATTGTTTTGTTGTTTGGTTTGGGTTTTTTGTTGTTGGTTTTTTTTTTTTTTTTTTTTCCCCCTCCCCCTTAGATCGGCTCAAAAGTCCGAAGAGAAATGAGGTGTCCGGTATGGAAGTGCATCTCAGTCAACAGCCAGCTCCTTTTGGCAAGGCTGGAAATGGTTTTAACAGGCGGTAAAATTTCATCTTGTGGTGTCAAATTGGGGTCAGAGTGGGGTTAGCGCTCTCGGTGTCCGAGCAGGAGCTGTCCAGCTGTGTGGGGATTCATTAAGGGCAAAAGATCCGTTTCAAGAAAAACAATACAAAGACAATCAGAGGGCTAAAGATCCTCTTCAAATCGCATTTTACAAGTGCACCAGAACAAATATGGACGCTGAAACCTATTCCCTTCAAACTCCCAAATCGGCTTCTTAGCCCTTGGAGGGAGTGAGAGAGAAAATCCTCCAAAACTTAAGAAGAGTCTGTTTTCAATCAGCCTTTCCGAAGTGTGGCATCTTAGTCCTTTGCTGGCTTTGAGACATGCCTCGCTTGCTCGCTCGATCCCTCTCTCTCTCCTTTTCCACAGCCTTGCAAAAGCGGATGGCACAACAGGTAATATTTCAGATTTCAAGAATATATTCCACCGGGGATCTTAAACCTCTGTTTTGTACGCGCTTGTGCGCCTAGCACAAGAAATAATGCAAATAGAAAGTTATTTGGGGGAAAGAAGCCATGCTTGGACTAAATAGTATGAGGTATCTTTGGAAATTTTCTGTACTTCTTGTAGGCAGTGTTCTGGTCTGATGGATAATTTAGACTAGATTTACTTTACGGTTCCTAGCATTTGTGGAAAGCACCTATTGCTAATCTGTTTTATTAAAATCGCGTGGTTTAAATCCTCTTATCGTCCTTACATCTGTTAGAACAATTGACGCCTTGCCACGGGGACAAATAACTTGAACCTTAATCTTGTCTGTAACTTTATTCAATGTTTGTTTGTGCGTTTAGTTCGAGTATTTTTGGTTGATGCCATTGTGTTCGGCAACACATAGGCTACATTTGCAGGCAAAATTCCCCGAGGACAGGCTAAGGATACCGCGAAACAGGATGAAAAACTGTGCATATTTGGATTGGTATTTTATCTTGAAGTATCGTTCTAGGAAATGTGCCATATTTAATGAAGAAATCGATCTGCCTGGTAAAATTTGGCTGCGGGATTACATCACCAGGTCCCCGTAGTAATATCAGCGAGATTTTTTTTTTTTGTCTTGCTCGCAAGGAACAGTATGGGCTGTAAATAGTACCTTTTCCTTTTTATAGTCAGGATTATGCCACAGTTCAAACTCCTGCCCACAAAGTCGCTCTTCACCACACTTTGCTTTTACGGCGGTTTCTTACAACTTGAGCCACTTTTTATTTCTCTCAGCCCACTTTGATTCTCCTCCGGCTCCCCGCGGCTGCAGGACTTTCCAGGTCCTAACTCGGGTGCCCCTGTGAAATCACGCACATTTTCGCTTCTGCAGATCGCTGCATTCACTGAGCTCCTCACCCTCTCCCACCACTCCCCCCTTCCTCCCACCCCTCCCGCCAATAGTGTATTTTTTCTTTTCACCAGCCCACTGTTTCCCGAAAATCTTTCCAGCCCAGAAAGTCAGTGGTAGTAGCCCCATCACGGTGAACTTTTCTTGACCTCGGCTGCGGTATGACTGAGGTCTTTACGGGCTGGATTAGGAGGAGGTTCATTTACTTACCTGTTAACTTCCCATTATCTCTCTCTTTTTGCACTCCCCCCACCACTTTTTTTTTTTTTTTTTTTTTTTTTTTTTTTTTTTTTTTCTTCTTTTTGTCGTTGTTGTTTTAGGATTAAAATAACAAACACCAAACGAACGAAGCAAGACAGATCCGGGGGTATCACTCCCCATTCCCCTTTCACATCCCCCCCCCCCCCCCAACATCCGATGCTGGGACACCGCCTCCCCCCCTCCCCATCTCGGTGCTGTCGCTCCCCGGGCCGCGCAGCGCCGGTGCTGCCGTCAGCGGCCCTCGAGCGCCCCCTGGCGGGGATCCCATTCCCTCCCTGGGCCGCCGAGACCCACGCAGGGCCCGGACGGGCCCGCTGCGTGGGTCTACGCGGGACCAAAGTGCCGTGAAACCAAACGGCTTTATTTTATTTTAGACCGTGAGGTTTGTAAAAATGGAGCCAGCAGTATTGCTGTCATAAAGCACCAAAATACCTGCCGGGTGGCACCCCACTAATGACTGCCGCGCAGGCTGCTTCCGCTAGAGTAGTTTAAAAAACCAAAACAAAACACCCCAAACAATAGTTTGGAAAAGCCCTAAGCGTTAACAAAACTCAAGTTCCGTATGTGGCACCGTAGCAAAAAGTGCACAGTAAATTGCTTTAGTGCTGTATCGGAGCATCCTAGGAGGCTCCAAGCTCCCCTCAGAGCTCTCAGGTCTCACTCAGAAATGCTCATTTTTGTTCTCCAGCTGCCTATAAAACTCTAGAAGAGGAGCGCGCTCATTTGAGCACTGCTGTACGCAGTCCGGAGAGAACAATATCCTCCTATACCTCTTTTGAAATGATACGGAGACTCTCACAACACACTCCAAGCACGAATCTCAATTTTTTTTTTTTTTTTCCCCCCATGTGCTGCTCGGCCCATTGTTTGAAGTGGGATTCAGAGTGCAGCTCACAGAGAAAAACAAAAAAATCTTAGGAACCCGGTTTTGTATTGCATAGAGAAAGAGCTGACAAAATATTACAGCGTGTTTCTTAGAAGGACGTGATGAGAGTCCGCGGTGTGTTACCGAAAGGGAGGTTGTGGTTTTTTATTTTGTTTTTCTTTTTCTTTTCCTTTTTTTTTTTTTTTCCCCTAAAAGATTGTGAACGCCTTTGTACGTATTTCTTTTGATCCCACAAAGAGAATGCAATATATATATATATGTGTGTGTGTGTGTGTTTGTTTTCCATACAAGAAATGCAAGGGACCGTACAATGGAATATACGGCCGGTTAGTCCTTGTAATGCTTAGTTTTGCTGTAATTAATTGAAAACAGTTATTAGGTCGTCATTGCCAATAGTGTAAATAATTGCAGCAGATTTTTACTTAAAATTGACCGGTCACAGAGTGATAGATCGATTCGAGGTATAAAAATGATGTATCAAAACATCAATGTCGATTATTTGAAATATTGTAGTCGAATCTTTTTATTGCTTCATCGGTTAAGTGTCTGAAAGTGCTGTGTTCCAACATATATTTATGTTGTCAATACTGTCAAAACTGTCAGTTTTATTACAGTGGATTTGTAATACATTTCGGATTTAGTAATTTACATAAAATGTCCACCTCAGATACCCCTCCTTTTCCCCATCTCTGGAAATCTATGTCAGTTTAATGAAAGGATTCAGGACTCATAGCTGAAGGAAAGAAAAAGAAGAAAAAAGAAAAAAGCAAAAAAAGATATTGCTCCATTAAGTCAAATTTAAACATTCTTTTGGAAAGCTAGGGCTATTTCTAACTTGCCATAAGAAGGATTTCTAACTTGCCATAAGAAGGATTTCCCCCTCTCGGCTCCCCTCCTCCCCCTTATTTTCCCTGTAGAATTTAAACACTTTTCTACCCTCACACCCGGAGTAAATCGTTCGGGAGAACTGAGAAACTGTACAGGCAGACAGAGAGCCGAAGCACACCTGTGAATGCCGAAACCTCCCGAAGAGAGCAACAGCCCCCGAACAGCGCACACAAGTGCGGGGCTTGGATCCTGCTAGAAAGAAAGAGACAAAAGGAGCAATAAATATGTGTGTGATCCTTTCTTAACGGTTTGGAACCCAAAGGAAAAACGCAAACTGGAAGCAGTATTGAGTATTTGATGCCCCCCACCCCCATTTTAGCAGGGTCTTACCCAGTCTGATTATCGCTTTAACTGTAAGCGCTGTCATTTTCATAGCATGATCTCGGACACCTCTCTTTAATTTTCTCTGAAAGCTCAGCTGAGGGATAGAAAACTCAAGAATAAATAAATCCATTTACACACTAAACTATCTTCGATCGAGCAAACAGTGAAATTATCCAAGTAACTTTATCCCACACCCCTTACGGAGAGATGAAGTTGTTTTAGAGGCATTGGTGAGATGGACGTGAGGTGTGTGTGGGGGTTTGTAGGGTTCATCTTTTTTTTTTTTTTTTTTTTTTTTTTTTTTTTTTTTGAGATATGTATGTTTAAAGAGATGCTGAAGAAATTTTTGGGTTCATGAGGAAGAAGGAAAGGTTGGTTTGGGGAACGGCAGCGCGCCTGGCAGGTATTTTGATGACTGTCCCTTCTTTTGATCACTTTCAATTTCTCAGCTTCCTTTTATCCAGAATATCTTCCCCAGACCAAATATGATTTCTGTTGTAAATTTTGTGTGTGTTTGTGATGACTTCTGAGGTAAATTGAGAAGTAAGCTAAGCAAAAGGAGGAAATCGCCCCTGGGGTGCTTTGTTTACTTTGGTTTGTAAAATCCTGCTAGGAGATGGTTTCCTCAGTGTGTGGCAAGTGTTTCTTCAAGAAATTCATCAGCGCTTCTACAATTACTTCGAGCTCCGAGGGAAGAGAGCTGCCATCACTTTCTCACATCCCAAGGTGTTGCATGGAGGAGAGAAGAAAAGGCTGGAGCATTAATTATAATGGGGGTGGGGGTGGGGAGGAAGAAAGAGAGGCTGAAGAAAGCCGTCCGAAGCCTGTACCTGGAAAAGAAAAACTGCAAGCGTATATTTGGGAGACATGTGCCATTTAGAGATGGGGAAAAGTACCCCATCTTGTGCAGTAATTAGTCTGAACAATAAACATAATTGGAATAAAATCAGTTGGAAATTCCTGCGTTTTTAATTACGTTTCATTTTGTGGTAAGCCGTAAAATTATGAATGCCTCTCAATTAAACACTATCCACTTGTAAAGCATTTAACAACAATTATTCCTTAATCAGTTGGAATGTTAGCCACAAATGATGCTGTTAAACATCAAAGGGACGCCTTAGACGTTACCTTTTAGTCATAAGAGGATTAATTTCTGTAATTAGAGGGGATAAATATGTGCATAATTTTTTTTTTTTTTTAAATTTTATACGTTCTCATCCTGCCTGGGAGAGGCGAGGATCTTTGACATTGACTACGCTTCTAGCTCTCCCCGGGCTGAGAGGAGGCGACCCCGGGAGCAGCGAGGTGAGAACAGCCCTCCGGGGAGCCCGATCCTGCGCGCCTCTCCGCGGACGCTGTCACATTCTCTCACCACCACACCAGGGGCTCGGGGCCCCTTCCATGGGCATCGGCCTTCGGGGGATTCTCCAGCGCTCCTTGGCTTTTATTTACGTGGAGGGTTTTGGTTTTGGTTTTGTTTTTTTACGGCGAGCTTGGGTTTTGGTTTTGTTTTTTTACGGCATCTGGTGTCTACCTGGCTTTTCAGTTCCCTCGGGGAATATCTGCAGCCCCCAAACGAAGCTCAAGATTTGAGTTGAATACTGCAAATAAAATTAGCATGACCTTGATTACACCCTGTATGAATATCTCATTTACCTAATGACTTTATGTCACGTACGCAGAGGGTCAATTTCCTTTTAACCTTTCCCATTGCTGCAGTAAGCATTCTTTTATAATCAATGACTGTTTGAATAATCAATTCACATTTTATGATCCCTGACAAACTCAATATACCTGTGCCTTGTTTCAGAAAAGCAGCCGGCCCTTCTCCGCGCCGTTTTCACGTCCGAAGAGTTTGCGGCGGGGTTTCCCGGCTCCCTGGGGAGCCACCCGGGCCGCTGCCGGCTTCCGCGGGAAGCTGCGGCGCTCTCCGCCGCCGCGGCCGCTTCCGCGCAGAGCTCCGCTGCCAAGCCCTGCCACCCCCGGAGGATGCGCCCCAGCAGAAAGGCGCAGGCTCATGGTAGCCACGGCGGGTCCGGCAGCCCCTCGCATCTCTAAGCGCTGGACAGGCACTTTAACGCGTTTTCCAGTCGCTCAATCCGGAGCATATAGTTTGCCCCCTTCCCCTCCCCCTCCTCCCGTCCCGCCCGGGCTGCTTCGGAGCAGAAAACCCCATCTCCCGGGACTGTCCTGCCTTGCTGCATTTGCCGGGACAGTCAGCCGTGAGGGGACCAAGATCCCCGGCTGTGTAACCGGAGGCAGGCGGCTGTCCGGCCGCCCGACCTCTTTAAGGACTTCTGCGGAAAGCTTGGGGTCCACGGCCACGTCGGCACATGGGGAAACCTTGAATCAGCCTTTGCGTTAGATTAACTGTCCCGCTGACGTTCACCGCTCCCTCACTGCCACCAGCCCCCTTTGTTGCCTCTCCCAGTCGTCTCCAAACTGGGGAGACTTGTCCCAGAAGCGTGGCCCCCAACCACAAGGCGAGTGCCGAAGTGCAGGCGGGAGGGGAAGGGAGGTTAAGGCAGACTGAATTTCGCAAGTGTTTTTTCTCTAAGTAGCTCACATTTGCTGTGATCTATGGTGTGAGTCAGGAACTGAGACTTATTGCAACCCTGTTCCCTCTATTGGATAATTAATGCTGATTCATAGCGGCTTCTACCTACGAATGTGTGTTTCGTTTTTCTCTGCAGGGTCCATGGTTCTTTGGTATGTTGTTATTCCCTGAAAGGTAATTGCACTTGATATTCTCTCGGGGAAGGCTCATTAGCCAAGGGCAGGGTGGCGTTGCCAATCTCAGACTCTTTTCAACAATTCAATGCAAACATTTGCCCCAGAGGTTTAGTACAGCACTCCCAGCTCACAAAACAGCCCTTGGATACAACATTTCCCCTAAGAAGTCCTGGGTCTAAAAAGAAACACACACATACATCTCTCTCTCTCTCTCTCTATATATATATATATGCTACCCAGGCAGGAAACATTTTAGTTTAGGGGTTTTTAGTTTAATCCCTCACTGTAATTGGTTGGAGCTACACATGAAGATTAGGCATGTTGCCTTGGACTGCAGGACTTCGCCCTACCTATTATCAAGACACAAACATGGCTGAAATAGCAGAAAGGATATTACATCTCTCACTCCTCTCTATGCTCCCCTTTTTATACTTTCTTTACATTTTAAAAAATGCAATTTGAAAACACTTTTCCACTGCCCACCATTACAGAACTACACTGGACTTCTTATACATGTCTGCTGTTACCTCTGGCTCCTTTCACCTTTCCTCCCTAATGCAAGGTGATGAAACTGGGTATAAGGTGAGTTAGGGAACATACATTAGTTAATACATACTATTTCATTACAGGAACCCTTCACGATTGTCCTAATTTTATTTTTTTCCCTCTGCTGTTTATAATTTTGAAAATCCTATTCTTCCATTTGAATCTTGGCAGGTCAAGAAGAGTGATTCACAGTAACATTGGAGAGAATGGGGAGATCCAGTTCCCACAGGAGAAAATGGTCCCCACAGGGCTGATGAAGAGGAATCAGGACAACATCTAGCCTTAACAAGTTTTCAGACACCACAAGGTTTTCCATGTTAGAATAAAAATGCAGAGGGATCTATATTCATGGGGAATTAGATGGTATGTTCTCCTTGGGAGTGGCATTAAGGAGCAGAGACTGCTCTTAATTCCAAACAACAAAACTGTGTATGTGTTTACATTCTTGCACTCACCACATTTCCCCCCTCACAGCCAATAAACTCCAAAAGCAAAAATTAACCTGTGTTGTATCACCTCTTTTATATTAGTACACTGGAAAAGAAATTGTCTTAGAGTGTGTGAGTACACAAAAAAATAAGGTCCTAAAGAATAGACACTGAGATGTTTCTGGTGTCAATCTTCACTCATTATAAAGGACTGACAAGCAGTCTATAGGACTCAGATATTAGAGGGACCACAAGTTCATTGAAAATCACCTTGATGCACCTGGGCCTGTTAACACTGTTTGCCATGCTTATAGCCTTCATTATCCTCGAGCCCAAAGCCATTTTCCAAAGTCCCACTGACCAAAGAACTTCTACATGATTAAAGAACACAGGGCAGTATTCTGCAAGTTGATTTTGCAAGATTCCAAGTCTCTCTGTGCAAAGTGCTCAGTTTACCAGGTCCTACTAATTTTAAATGTAGACAGTCATCACCCTGGCTGTAAGCCCTCAACACAAGCAAACATCAGCTCTTTAATTCATACTTTGGTGATTCACAGCCATGTTTTTTGTTTGACACTTTGAGTATCTCTCAAGTCATAGTGATAAAATTCTGTTTTTTCAAACGTGTGTTTCCAAATGAACAGGCTTTTCAGTGATGAAACATGAACAAGTTAATGTACTAATAGATTTTGGTTTTAAAGTATGTGCTAAATTAAAAACTTGTCTCTTACTGTTTCATATGCATTTACAAACCATCACTAATAGTTCTATTGATCAACAACATAAATAGCTTTAGCAGAAGCTTTTCTTAGCTGTAGACAAACATAAACAGCACTGAAAAAATAACACAAAAGTGATTGTCCTGTACTGCTACCTTGAGGCTATATTATGATCACAATAAGACATATCTAGGCATGTGTCATACTGGATAATACTAATTCTTGGGTGTTTCAGGGCACATGACTTTACCTTGGACTTCACAACAGCTGAGACATGCCATTTAAAAGCACGGTCCTGGCATTACTGGAAAAAAAAACCAAAAAACAACGCCTTACTAAACTATACATAATTATTAATCTATATACAAGATTTTTTTCAAATTGCTTCACATTAAATACTCAGATCCTTTTATTTCTATTATTAATGTGCAAAGCTAAAAATAAATATTTGAAATATTTTTCTCTTATATGGAAGAACTGATAAAATTATTCATTTGAAATAAACTCTTGGATGAATACAGCCATATTTTCTGAGCTCAGATCTCTTATTCCCAGTTGGGAACCCCACATCAGATCAGGTCAGTACAATCAATCCTCAGAGGGAAAGTGCTCTCTTTACTTCAAAATACCCACTAAGAATAGCTTAGGCAAACAATTTCCAGCCTAAGAATCATTCACAATATGTTCATTTGAGCTTTTCATTTCATTACTCTTGATGTGTCACTGGTCACCTATCACACTTGCTCTATTTCCCAGTAGATTGGTTGAAATTATTTAAACAGGAGATGAGATGAATAATAAAAGTGCTTGAGAAATATTCCTGTCTCCGTATACTTCTGTTTTGTACAGGTGTTCATGCAAAGCCCCGTTCTGCCTCTATCCCATTTGAGAAGACCAGGGTTTGATCCATGCAGGAAATTTATTCATATAATATTTGTTCAAAGGAAAATCTTGCCTTCTTCAATTTTCACATATATGGTCACAAACATTATCAAAACAAGTGCCATCTGAACCCCCTAGAGATGCTTTTTAAACAGGATGTCAATAGGAACCTGGAACATAACCAGTTTTGCCACTATATGTTAAATTTCAGATTTCAAACATTATGGCAAATCATCAATTGTCTATCTTCCCCTCCCCAGTTTAGCTTCAGGTCTCTTCCTCTGGCAAATGGCTCTTGAGAAGACTCAAGTAAAATCATGTTGTTTCATCCAAACACAAATTTCTTTTCACTGAAGAAGGTCCTGTCTGCAGCCAATATGTTCCTGGTAACTGTGTGTTCCTTAAATAAACATCTAACAAGATTCTTAGTATTTGAGAGAGTCATTGCTTTCATTACATAATCCTCAATACATGGGAAAAATGATACAAAGATCTCTATCCTGCTTTCCTTGGGCACTGGATTGTTCAGCAGACTTTTTTTAGATTAAGAAGGGTGCAAAGAACAGGATTTTGGACTGTGCCTCATTTATTATGCTTCTGGATGAATTATTTGTTCTCTGGGAAAGGCTTTATTATTATGTCAGTATTCTTAAATTGGGGAGTTTTTCTACTAGGTTCCCATAGCCACAAAAAAAAAAAAAAAAAAAAAAAAAGGTCAAAAGGATTATTTTTTCCTCTTACCAGTGAATAACAGAGGAATGAATTCTTAATTCTTACTCGTATCTGAAGATCTAAACTGTCCTAAATCTTGAAACATTCAGATGAGAGCATTTCCTCTTGTTATTTCTTTCTGAACTAAATACTAAATAAAATCATTGCTATACCAATAAAATGTGCTAAATTATGTTGATGCTAGGGACAGAGTAAACAATCAGAAAGAGCTCATGGATGTCATTCTCTTCACTCAAGTAGGAGAAACCCTAGTGAAGTTAATGGACTTTTAGTGATATGAAACTGTATTAAGGTGAGAATTGCACAACCAGTGTTTAACTAAATGCTAGTACTTTAAAAACAGAGTTTACTTCACTAAACAATCTGCAAATAAACACAAAAGAAGGGGCAAATGAGACATATTACAAGTAAGCATGCATGCAAAAAAGGTAAGTGCAAATTAGATTTGAATATTCATGAGTCACAAATCATTGACAGTTTGAAATAATGCAAAACAGCTTTATAAATGAGGTTAAGGCAAGGGACATCAAAGAAAGGCATTGCTAAATCAATAGCAATTTGATTGTGCATATACTTGTAAATTGTGGTTACAGTTTTTGTGACATGGGAGAAAAATACCGCACATGTGGTGAAGAAGGGACACATAAATATTCTTTTTGAATATGTTATATTTTTGCAATTCAGCATATACTTGGAGACTTGCCATGTATAAAAGTGACCAGATATAATTTTTAATTTTTTCCCCCAAGAGAATTATAGTTTCCTTTAAGTATCCAATCTCCTGTCTTATGTTGCTTAGTACAACAAAAAATTCAGTTCTCATCAATACCCGAACAGCAATACTGTAAAATTGAATAATTACTTACTTCACTTGACTTCAGTAGAAGGATCACCTACTAATCAAGCACTGTCATAAAATCATAGCTAGTGGAGTTTATCTACTTGTTTCAGAGAATTTAGTTCTCAGAAGTGGGAATCAGATGAGTTGCAAGTCTCAGAGCAAATTGCTGGAGCACAGGAATTTAAAAGAATGATAGCTTGAAGGATGGCCAGCCTGACCATTTGAATCAGAGCTTCTTCATTTTCCTGGCTGTAAGCATCGATAAAGTATTGGATCTCCTGTCTCATTTGTGGGTTCTGGGGATATTTGAAATTTAATGGTTTAAAATGTTGATGAGAACACAAAATGAAAAGGCAAAACTGCCAGAAGTAATCTGACCATTTAAAATTACTCCAGGGTGTTTGTTTTTCGAAAGGGATTATATTTTGATTACTTAACAGTCACTCTAATATACTAAAATTACTCCCATTCTTCAACGTCCTTTGCATCCAGTGTGACATCCTCACTCTCTGGCATGACAGATGAAGCGTTGCTGAGTCAAATGAAGCTAAATATGTACAGTTACCAATATTGATAGCAAACCCATGCAGGATATCAGTTTGGAAATGGCATAGGGTACTTGGTTTCTTTAAGAAGCAGCACGTGACTTCTGGCAGTGCTGCCTTTAAAAGCATCCACTCACATGAATGAAAATTGCAATTAACTCATGTCAAAACATTGTAGAAGGAGAAACCCAGATGTCAAATAACTTAGGAAAGGGATAACCTCCTGTCCTCCCCAACCCCCTAGATGAGCTTGTCAGAAACTGATGTGCTTCCCATGCCATCACATATTGAAAGATACCTGTATGTGCCATGTTTAAATTCAGAGAGTTTTCTGCAATAAATTCTTCAAATCTGTGTATTTCTCTGCATGAATTAACAGTAGATAATTTAGAAAGAGTTACTCAGGAATATAAAAGGCCATATTACCCTTTCAGGGATGTTGCCTTCAACCTTAAGACCTTCAAAATCTGTAGAGAGAGAAATGAATCTCTCTTTAGGAAGAGCAAAGAGGAAAGTTATCTTGTGGGTATAGTACAGAGGTTGAGCTCAACAGTCTTAGGTTTCTTTCCATCTCTCTCACTGTTGTTGCAAGACAAACCTCTCTTAGGGTACGACGCTCCAAGGTCCAACCAGGTGTTCCAGCAGAAACTCACAAATAGTGCTCTGAGTCTATTGCCCTCAGGGTTGACCAGCCTGGATCAGTGCTGTTGCTCCAAGAGCAGCCAATCTCTGCTGGCTTTCTCAGGACTGAGCTGAGCCTGTGAGTTTGAGCCTCACCTTTTATTGGCCCCCTAATCCTGCTCATGCGCAGTGGGGGCCCTGCCCTAATCAGGCACAGGTGGGCTTAACACAGGTGGGCTTAACCCAAGCTCATACCCACTACCTGGCAATTAGTGGCACCTGGTTGCCTCATTTCACTACACACTGTGACTGGCCAGGTTTATCAGACACAAGCTGTATATCTTGCTCCATATCTGTAAAATGAAGCTCACAATACATAGTTTTGTGGTGCCATGACATGGAATTCATAGGAGAACACGAGATCCTTTGATGTATCAGTATATGCCTAGTACATTAACTCTGTTCCAGCTCTGTTAGTCCCTGTTCCAACTTCTGTCTTTAGATTTCATAATACTGCAGGCTTTGTTTGCTTCTTTATAACCTCTTGCACCTTCAGTAAAGCCCAGCACCTACATTTACATGAGAAATTACCACCTCTTTTCATTAAAATTACTGTCAAAACTGTGTGTGCCTATAAGCAAAGGAAATAAATACCAAAATTCTTCCATGCTTTTCAGATTTACATTGCAGTCATCATCATCAAATCTGAATTGTGCATAAAAGAAATGTGTTTCTCCTGGATGGGCTCAGCTCAGAGAAGCTGTTGTGTTACTTGTGAAAAATAGGTCAGTGGTGCTACAGATCATTCTTCCTTTCAGCAGAAGAATATCAACAGCCTGTGTCAGGTCAAAGTTTCAAAGAGTTGGGTTATTTTCATTTCGTAGCAAATTGTGTTTCTTGAGGGGAAAAAAAAAAAGGAGCAAAAATTAATGCAGGCAAAGAGCATGAATCTCTATAGTGCCAAGCAACCTGATTAATTTTATCAGGATTTTTATTTCTAGTTCATTCCTGGATTTCTTTGTCTTCTCTGCTCTTTGTGGAGTTTCCTATATCTTTCCAGTAAACTGCCTTTAGTGATCTAGAGCCCTTCTTAAAGTCTATTGATACTGATTTCTAGCTTGAGTGGGGATATAAACTTTTACAGACCTGATATGTTACATGTGACCTGAAGCAGGCAATGCAGAGTAGCTTATATCAGACCACTTGAACCCCTCCTCTCTATTATGAATCATCAAATCAGACAGAGACCTGGCTCCCTATATGTGATCTAGACTTATAACAGCTATGCCTCTTCCCAGGTTCAAGAGGGTAAGATCTCTATTTGACAAGAAATAGCCTGTGCTTGCATTTTTTTTTTTGGCATGATCACCTTTGCTTGTCCATTTCCCACCTCCTTTCCTCCCCTTGTGGCAGACAAAAGAGGACAGCAGGTAGCTCTCACTAAGACCACACTTACAGTAGCTGGAGTTTCCCATGCAGTATTTCTCTTTCAGCTGCAATTTGGGGAAAAATATATTTATATTGCCTTTTTACATTTTTACTCCTTCAATTTAGAGGGTACACTGTGTTTCTTTGGGGATGAAGGACAAAGCTTTAACAATCTCCACTGCTGTCCACGTTGGGTTCCTCAAACTCATTCCAGAACAGGACATGGTTTATTCACACTTGCATTATTCAGGTCTTCTGTGGGAGAGAGCAAAGGTATAGTAGTAAGGCTCATGCCCACATCTCTGTGGCTCCTGCTTGCACAAGTAGACATTCCTTCTGAAAACCCTGAAAATTGTGTTTGTGTGTGGTTGCCTGTGAGAGACAGGGGAATGAGCTGGGAATAAGATGAGAAGACAGTATAGCTACTTTTTAACTGACCTGTGCTGGGGTTTTTCTGGGTCTGGAAGGAAAAAATAGAAAAACAGAGTCCAAAACTGGTTCTCCTACCAGTCACAAGATGAAAGGAAGGGATACTTAGGTGAGCATATGAGAGATGGCTCCGAACAGGAGATACCAAACACTGATCAGACAGCAAGTGAACCACTACTGCCTGAATCCTATAATGTAAGGCCTTGGCTGACATGTCAGTTAGAGACAAGGAAAATGATGTAAGCTGTAAAATCTGAACCTTTTCAGATAATTGACCATCAGCAGTGACCCTGAGATCATGGAGGCATAAGAGTATCCCTGAGGCACTGAGGGCCTGGAGATGAGGTTTTTCCCATGCCCAGAAGTCCATAGTGATTCAGCCTTGAATCACTGACAGTGTTGTTACACTATTATTATAGTAAAATCTATAGATTAAAAATTACTAGAAATCCTCTAGGAAGTACCTAGAACAACACATATGTTTCTAAACAAGTAGGACACAAGACAGCTTCCATTAAATACATAATAAGCCCACAAGTTCTCCTTTGTTGATACAAGAAAACAGCTCTGCCACTGGGGTATACGTGTCTTATAATTTTTTTCCTTACTAAATGTCATCCAAAATGCTCATGCTTCTGAAATAAAAAATAATCACATAGTACATTTTCTCTTTAGAATAAATCTGGTAATTGTCAAATTGTAGTTGTCAATACAATATTAGATCATGTGTGACACAGGCTTCACATGTGTCAACAAGTAAATTTGTCTCCTTCTGTTATTTCCAATTACAGTAGATAGAGACATAATCCTCACTGATCAATTGGAAACAAAAATGCTTTACCTTTTGTTATTTCAATGCCATCTGTTAAAATAAACCAAATGCCAAACTTACTACGTACACAGGGCACTAAAATGGCTTTTTAATTTGCCTTGCATATTTCAAGGAAAGCAATGCACTTCTATATACTTTGACTTCTTTACATGAATTATTATGTAGTGCAAGTGACATCTACTGGAGAAAGCAGAGCTAAATGCCTATTCTACAAACTTTTTTTTTTTTTTTTTTTTTGCTATTAACAGGGCCTTCCCTCCAGGAAATACAGCTGTTATGTAATAGAAACCTTGCATCTGTGCCTATCAAAATACAACTACATAAATGCTTTCAGGATAGTTCAAACAAAACTGCAAGATTTTCCTTTTGGTAATGCAGAAGGTAAAGAAGGATTCTTTTTTTCTTTTTTCTTTATAGAGAAGCTGTTAATACCACAAATAATTTTCTGAATATACAATAGAAGACCTTTTTGAGAGCAACAACTGTTTGATCACTGCATGGAGTCATCGTTGGTGCTATAAAATTATTCAGGACGTATTATAAAAATATGCACCAAAAGATGTGGCCACAGATACAGATTTTAAGCTTTCACACTAACAGATGTTACACCTCGACAGAAATTTAGTTGAAGACCTAATGCATGACCATACTATTGTCAATAGTATTGACAATATTGCCTACCAAGTCTGAGAGCCTGGGCATTTTTAACATTACTTATGTTTGAAGTTATCTGCAGAGGCACAAATTCATAAATATCTTCACCATGGCAAAACTTTTGCAACCTGTACCAATCAAATGTTGCATGAGTTTGTTGCCTAAGAACAGCATGCTTCCAACCCCACCTTTTTTTCAGTAAAATATGATAAAAAATTCCAGTAACTCTGGGACCGATGCAGAAAACTGTAAATTCAGAGGCCCAGTGCCATTCAGAGCTCCTGGTACTGTCATTACCTCTTAATATGGGCTCTTGAATTCTTGCTTAAAAGCCAATTCAAGTTCTTGGATAGATGAAGCACCAAACAATCCAAACTGTTCTTACTGGATTCCAACACAGTAAAGCCTAAACAATTCCGATTACTTTTAAAATGGTGTTTGCAAATCCCTTCTAAACTCACTGATAATTTGGGAGAAATTTCCCTTGTGTAGACCAAACCCTAGGGTTTAAATGCATATTCCCCACCAAGCATGGGAAAGACTTTCTGAGCCAGAGAAATCAGTTCAGAAAGTAAATCAATAGCTAGCAGCCATTTAAAGATTTGTTTATCTAATGCTGATCTTAATTTAGTTGCAGTTTCCTCCATCAAATATATTTTCCTTTTATTTTATAAAGAAAATTTGATTGTGAAGGTTAGGCTTTAACACAGTGAAAGGGGACACCCTTTTATGCAGCAATCAAAAGATACATTTGTCTGTTTGGAACAAGTGCAGGAGGAGAGATACCAATAACTGTTGCAATGAGATTAAGTGGATAATCTGTGTGTAATATGTCTGGGTCTGATTGTCCCCTCTAGCAGTAAAAGCCCCAGGGAAAAGGCTAAAGGAAAGATTTTTCTCAAAGGATTTCCATGTAGAAATGGCTCCTGAATTGCTCTGGGGAAGGTGAGTCTCACCTTTTCTCTTCTCTGTGGCAGACTACACTGTGGAAATGACCCTCAGACCCACTGGAGTCCAGAGTCCAAACCCACCTGTGTGGGGACAGATCACATGTGTTCACCTGTGCTCTGGGTTCTTGGCACCTCACTGCCTCACTCCATCCTTTGGCAATGTTGCAACACCCAGATTCATTTCACTGGCTTCCTAGCCAGTGGATATCTTCTGGGATTCACATATTTCCCAATAGCTACAGATAGAGGAGAAGAAGTTATGCCTCACTCAGTATCTTCCTGTCTAACCTTTCTCATTAGGACCCACCAGATTTGCAGGGTGCTTATACAGAGTCCTGAGAATGAAGGATGGGACAAAAAGTGACTGATAGGAAGAAGAAAAATAGTCTGAATATGTAGAGCATTTCACCTTCAGTCTTGGAACTGTAACAAGACTTTTAGATTTTTGGATACAGAACTGGGGAGATTATGACAACACCCAAAGTAACATTTATTTTAAAGCATGAATGTTGCCTGTTGGAACTGGTGTTCTCTCCATGGGTAGGATGCAGAGCTGCCACGCAGTGGGTTTAGTCAGTTAAACTGGACCTCTATCTTCAGCATTGGCATGTAGTCCATGGTTTACAATATCTTGTCTTATATAAGTCCTCATTAGTGGAAATTGCCCTAAGTTCATTCCTGTTATCTGCATGATTTATGTCCTTCACAGCAGAGGCTGAGCTCTTAAAATTAGTTTCCATTTCTGACCTAAACTACGCTTTTCAAAATTTCAAATTAAATTTCACTATCATCTTCGAAGCAGTGCTTGCCAAATGCCTTACAAAAGTCTAAAATAGACACACATTTTTAGAATTTGAAAGGGGTACATATTCTAAAAAATCAGCCCTAGAAAATAATCTATCTTTTTGCTGTGGTAAGGCTTCAATCAGTTTTGCTCAGGAATTCAATTTTTCTTATTTCTCTTAGAATTGCTAAATATAGCAGTTGCAGAAGTGAGAATGTAAATTGCCCATTGGAAAGTCCCATCAGACTGCTTTCACATTTTAGTGCATTTATACTGATGTAAGTGAAGTGTAAATTGGTTAAAACAAGGATAAACAGGCAATAAGAGGTGAAGCAGGACTACACATCCCATTTTGGCTTCTAGCACCTATGCAGAATAATTTTAATGTACATGCTAGCCATCAGGAAGAAGAATGTGTCCAGAAAATCATTTTGATTTCAAGGATGAATCAAAAAACCTTTCCATAATGGTGACACAGAGATATAATTTTTAAAAGTGAAAAAATATTCTGTATGCTTGCTTGCACATATTTTTTGACCACAGACAACAAGCCAAAGCCTCCTGACTACACTTTATAGTGAGGGACTATATGGTACTTGATTATGTGTGTCTTGACTTCTGGTGTGAGGAACATGAGTGCTATTTCCTGTGGTTTTGCATGAGATATGTGGGAGAAAGATTACATCTTTCATAAGCTGCCAATCTGATTTCAGTCCTGAAAAACACGTCCTCTGGGGAGGGGTATCCACAACCAAGCTGGTGTTCTGGATTGCTCTTTGCTTTCTGACCTTTAGATCAGCAGAGCTATGTTAGCAGGTATTTATATGTGTATATACATCCATCTAGCTGCCTAGAGTCTTTGCTTCTAAGCAGGCTGCTGTGGATTGTTTACTCAACCTGAGGGGTACAATACCTTTCCTGTCTGATGTGGCCTTGTTTTCAAAGGCTTTAAGATTAAAAAATGTAAAAATACCTGAATTGTGATGTGGAAAGTTAAAATATTCCTGTCTAGACAGAGCACAGATGTTTAGAAAACTCCATTTTGAATATCCAACACCAAGAGAAACTTATCACTGAAATGCAACATCTGGAGAAGCTCCATTCCCATATTAACAGCTAAATCTGCACTTTACTTCAGATTGATCTTGTGTTGGTGAGACGAAAGTGATCAAGGATTATAATCCTGTCAGCTTTAACTTTCCAAGATGTGGCATTCCAGTAAGTGTTCAAAGTTCATCTGTTTACCCAGAAGCTTTTTAGGAGAAAGTCTTGAAGCTGAAAAGTTAGCATCTTTGGACTGAAAGTTTCCCAGGCACATGCTTTCTTTTGGATAGTTTCAGTTCCAGTTCCAGCCAAAAGGACTGCAAACACTGCCTTCCTCATGATATTCAGCACTTCCATACTCCTAACACAGGAGAGAGTATATTGTCTGATGAAAAAGAGATGCAGCCTTGTCTTTAAGTCTCTCTCTCTTCTAGTTGCTTATAAAAAATTCTGAAAAGGAGGCTAAAACAAAATATGGTCCTACTGGATTCAACACAAGAGTGATCAAAGGGATGAGCATGTCCTTTAGCAGGGAAACTACTCAGTCCCTGCCAAAGAGAAATGTCGGTATCTTAAAAATGCCCAACATCAAAAGAGCCCATAGCATGCAGATGACTGATAGGCCTTGGGACAATACAACTGTTTGCTATTATAACACATAAAATATTGAGATGGAAAAAAGTATACAAATAACATTACCATATGCTTTAATTTAGTTGAATAAATAAAACCTGTTAAAAAATAAAAATAAAAAACTTTTAGATGTATAATTTCTTAACCATTTTCCAAGAAGAAATACACCAAATATTTCTTTGAGATATCTGTGTCTGATAGACTGTAAAATCAACAGTCCTGAATCTCTCAATTTTATGATTCTATGATATTATTACTGCACATTATTAATGAAGCAGGACAGGACTTGCTCATATAGAAGGACATGAGGTTCCAGTATATAAGCCAGGTCTTTCACATTACTTCATACTTTTTGCAAGATAGTGCTGCAGTCCAGAGACTCAGAAATTCCAGATGTAGTTTAAGAGTAATTAAAACATAAATTTCATAAATAATGACAAATTTATACTATTTTCAGAGTTCTAACATGACAAAACCAGGTACTTGTCAAAGATTCCAAATGCTGTAAGGTGGCCTGTTGCTGGAAGCCCCACACTACGTTCTGTAGGAAAGAAAAAAAAGTGTATAAAATAGAAGGAGATTTCATAAACTCAAACTATGACCAAGTGGTATAGGTTTAGACCTTGAAAAGTGGTTTATGTTTGTTGCTATACTGGAAATACTGCAAGTCAAGTTAAGATAATATTTTTACAGGTGACGACTGTGTTCATCGTTAGTTGAATGCCTCCATTGCAGTATTTCGATCCTGCCTTTTGGAATAGACTTCATGACTGCTGGTGCACATGGAAGCTGTGAGTATGGCAAACCTTCTCCTTTTGGGAAGAAATAAATATGAGCTGAGAGCCAGGAGCTCTGGGCCTGCCACTGATTCCCTTTGTGGCCCAAAACAAGCCATGTTCCTTTCCTGTCTCAGTTTTCTTATTTGTGGAAAGGGAATTATAATAGTTTTCACATAAGATGCCATAAAAATAATTAATGAGTCACAATGGAAAAGATCCTGAAGAAATTAATAATTTGTGTATTTTATGTTGGGATTGGATGGCAGGATTGTAAATTAGGCTGGAACCCACATGTGGAGTAGAAAAGATAAAATACAGAACAGGAGCCTCCTTCCAGACAATACATGAAGTGGGGCAATAGTTTTGTGAAAAAAATGTGTGCACACACTATTAAAATATGTGGCATAATGCACAAAAATGGACCAATAAAATGTTGCACTGGCAACTTTGCTTTTCCCATTTCTATCTTGCAAAGCACTTTCAAGTATTCGACTCGTGTCATTTTTATTTCAGTTTATCAAGAACTAGACAACTCTAACGGGTTGAGAAAACTTGGAACCAGAAATCAGATATGAACATACCTACCTGTTCCTGTAATAAACCAGCCGAAGACATTTTTATGGACAGATCCTCAATTGCTGTGAAAGGGTAAAACTCTACTGAAGTCAGTGGAGCTGCATTCAATTTAACCTGGCTCAGGATGAGGCCTCTAATCCTGTAACAAGATTTTAATGTTAGCCATGTGATTTCCATCTTAAAAACCCTGCAGGCAAGGCTTGGATTCAGCAGGGTTATTCTGAGGAAAAAGCCTGGATGACTTTTTTTACTACTAATTTTTTTTTTCTGAGATTCTCATCCTGTCCTTCAGAAACTCAGTATTCATTTGGAAATAAAAAATTGTAGTGTTGCAGAAAACCCTTTGAATTTGTGAAATGGAAGATAACTATTCTTACACCTGAAGGTGCTCTGGGACATTTCTGTTGTGCAGAATAACTCATTGACTGAAACATCTATTAACAAAAGCATCAAGGTTCTGAAGCCCTTGGTCTTGGACTTGGGGCTTTCAGAAACTTGCCTGTTGTGCTTGGTCAAGGATGCAGCTGATCATTGCTGCAAAAATGCCAGTCCAGATAAACCCTACAGTGCCTGCCAGTCTTTCTCTTTTTTCCAGGTCAAGCCTTCCCAGACTGAATTGGAAAAACATTAAAAAAAGCAAAAGCATATCCATCTTCTCGCCAGATTTGCAAAATGAAAAAAATTAAAAGAAGCATAACAAAACAGAAACTACTTTGAGTCTGGAACAAGACTGATCTGGAAGAGATCATGCAGGTAGAATAGTTCAATGCCCTGCATGGAAAGCTTGTCTTCTGTAAATGGCCTCAAGGTTTTGTCAAATCTCCTTTGAAGCACATGTAGACATGATGCATTAACTACCTTTAGTGTAAATTTTCCCTTCATCTCATTGTCCTTGTGACTTAGATTTTGGTTTTTAGCTTTTATATTCTCATAGATTTCTCCTTTCAAGTTATTGTTCCTTAACATGCCATTTCCAGCCTCAGTTAATCATCTTCCTCTTTTTGGACTGCTGCCATTTCAATGTTTAAAGACTGTCATCACAGCTTCTTTTCCTTAAGCTTTAACCATGGAGCACCTTCAGCCTCTCACAGAATAGATCACACCTTGTAATACTTCTTTCTCTTGTTGTTTCCTGGAGTCTTTCTCAGAGCAGAGGAACCTATTTGTTGAATTGATAATGGAACAAAAAAATTTTTAAAAAATTGATGATTTTTCTGTACAAATTTACTTCTTCAAATAGCAGAGAATTTGCCTAATGATGTGACCTCAGCCATTAGCAAGAAGCAAATCAAAATCTTAATTCATATCTGCTTTTATGAACATATCTGCTACTTGTGCAACGTCATTAAATCTAAACCTCATGTCCAATATGTTCTTATCTCTCACTCTAAATCTTTTCCACATTACTATTCTTTCTGTAGAATGTTCCTTTGATTTTATGCCAGATAGTATTTTCCTCCACGTGTATTATTTTACATTTATCCACATTAAATTGTATTCATTTTAATGCTTTCTAAGCTCCTCTGATGTTTGCTATTTCCAGTCCTTCCTATTTTGGTACAATTTCTAAATATATTCATTGTACAATTTCCTTTCTCTTTAAGATCAATAGAGTGAAATCATTACTTTAATGGCCTGATTTTCAAAGATGCTGAGCACCTGTCTCTCCTGTAGGGTCTGTTTGTATCTGTGTACAGAACTGATCAAATAAAATTACTTATTTTGGTTTGATGCTTGAAAAAAATTGAAAAAATATACCTTCTGAGTCAACATAAAGCTAACTTATTTTTTCTTTTGTTTCTGAAATGCAAACTGGAAAACATTCATTTTGGATTAACCAAAAAGTTTCTTTTAATCTGAGGAAAACATTTTGTTTCATTTTTCTTTAAAGGAAAGCCATTTCCCTCAAAAATTAAAAATAGATGCATTTTAAAGTGAAATAGATTTTTAATAAAAAGCAACTATTTTATTCTTTCTAAGAGCTAAATGGAACAACTTTTTTTTATTTTGGCACGTGAGCAGGGGTCATGACTTTGACATGAATCCTTACATCTTTATATTTAACTTAACCTGGACAATGCAAAGGATGATACAATCTAGTCTGGGAAAACAAGGTGCTAAATCAAACAATTCCTAAACTGTTTGTTAAAAAATTAACTACAGCAGGCTCCACTTCCAGCTGCTCTTCCATGAGCTGTGTCACAGAGCAATGCCACAGGTGCATGGCTCAGCTGGAAGCTTCCCTCCTCCCAGGGTGGGTCCCCAAACCTCTGCTTTAGCCAGGTTCAGCTTCTGAACCAAATAAGGTGTGTTTTGGGGGAAAATTTATTTTATTTTATTTTATTTTATTTTATTTTATTTTATTTTATTTTATTTTATTTTATTTTATTTTATTTTATATGTTATGTTATGTTATGTTATGTTATGTTGTTATGTTATTTCTGGGATGTGGGGGAAAAAAAGGGATTGAGACAATTCTGCCTTGGGGCAGGCAGAATTTGCTGCACCCATTACCCATGGGTGCACCCATCCCATCATTTGTCTAATAGCTGGTGTAGGAAGAAGGTTTCTGGAACTGTCATATTTTGATCTGATATCCAGCAGCATGAGCGTCCCATGGCACTTTAGAACTGGAAGCAAAGGATTGAGATTTTTACCTGAGTGCAGCTGATAGACACCAAAAATAGGTTGATAAGAGTATTTTTCTCCTGTCTTTATTTATGTGGGTTCTCCTGTTAATGGCCAGAAGAGAATCAATTAAGTATGGACTCAAGTGCTGATCTGTAGGGCATACAGCTTCCTATCTTACTCCAGTCATGAAGGAGGGAAGTACTAAAAGCAGCTCTTAGTTTATTATACAGAGAGTATAATCGAGATTTGCTGGCAGAAAAATCTAACCTCTCTTTAACATACAGGTGAAAGCTGTATCACAACTGATAGGTCATTTGTGTAAAGATATTTTGGACAATGGTTCCATGGTAGAATATTCAGTTTTAGCACTATCCCAGCACTTCCCTACCTACAATTAAAACATTATGCCCTTAACTTCCATGACAAGATGGGTTTTCAAAGACCTCTCATGGGAATCAAAACAGTAATTACCTGTTCATCAGGCTCAAGAAGTATGAGCTCTCATTTTTATATAGAGCTCATTAAAATAGATTTGGAAGATAAATGCAAATATATGAAGAGGTGGGAAGAATCCCTAGGTAGAGAGATTTCATTTGAACAGTGGTCTGTAATTTGGCACTGAACAAGTACTTCTTCCATAACTATTATTAAAAGAAAGTAATGATAAAATGTTAGTTAAAGTTCTCTCTTACTTCTTCCTGCTCTACAGAAATACAGAGTTTCCTGAGTCTGGCTGCGTAGGATGAAGAGAGGAATAAAATCTTTTTTTCTGTGGTTGGTAAGGATGATCTTGTATCCCAAATGATGATCCCATGGCAGCACAATTCTGAAGCTACAGAAGTTTTGGGTGTTAGGATGCCTCATCCAACCTCTGATAAATTTAGAAAACATTCAGTAAGAGAATATCTGTTGAAATTAATATTTTGAGCCTGTTTCACTGATGAGATCTTTTGGGCTGCTTTGTCATGACACATGACTATTACAGGATGGCAGTACAGGTAGCCACAAGTAACAGGGTTCATCTGCATTGATGCAGACACTTTGCCCCTTGTTTAGTAGATATCTTGCCCATTCCCTGATCCTGGTACAGGATTATATTTGGTTGCATATCTTCTAATGTTCTTTTCAAAATGGTTTTAAATTTCTTGTACACTGAGGCTGCCATTCTCTCTGCCTGTAGAAGATTTTTTTCTGTTCTACAAATAAGTCTTGCTGTTGAGAAGTTATTGCCTTTTTAATAATAATAATAATAATAATAATAATAATAATAATAATCTTTAAATGCAAAACAAATTTAATGTATGAAATTAATAACATAATTTCAAAATCCAAACAACTCAATATTCAGCCATCAGCCCTATCTAATATCATCCTAAGTTATCCTCTGTCCTTATATGAATGTAATTAAAATACAACCTCTCCTACTGAAGTGGCAAAATTTCTCTATTTAATTGAACTTGTGCATATTTTAGGGTCATAAGATGTGAAAATCAACAAAAGTGCCACCTAACTTTTGCCCTGTACTCATAATTTCTGTTTAAAATACTGTGCTTTCGGAAAAAATACCCAGTTTTGTTTCAAAGATTGCAATCATAAGAATTCACCATCTCCTGACGTTGTGCCACATTTTAAGTTTTCAAAATAGATTTCTAATAGAAGCTTAAGAAACATCAGCCTCCAACTATTAATGCCATGTCTTTTTGTGTTGGGCTAAAATCCTGTCTATTATTAGGAATATCTTCTTCATTCTGTGCCTTGTAGACTGTAATCTATTAATCTGTTATGTTTTATCTTCACTAACCAAAGAGATTGATTTTTATTCTGACTACAACAGATGCAGGTATATTTAACAATCAAACCTGTAATATCATCACAAAAGAAGATGAAGATTGATTGTTTTCCATACAACAACATTCCTCTCATTATTGTATCACCTTCAATTCTTCACTGGTTGCACCACATTTTTACCATTACTTAATTCAGGATTCATGTCAGCCGTATAGGTTAGAGCCATATAGAATTTTCTCTCTAAGATGTTAGCACAGTATTAACTCTTTCAAGATATGTTAAAAGTAAACCTTTGTGTTCCACTGAGTTTTTTTAGCTGGTGTTTTTTGGTGTAAACTTACACAGTCCTACAGATCTAAAAATATTTAATAGCTTCTATTTAGCATCCTCCCTAGCTGTCACCAATGCTAAGTATTTTGTCTTTTATATAAAACATGAAAGTATCGTCCTTCCAGAATATAAGTATTTGTTGACTGCTTTTTCCTCTTCTTCAGACTAATAATTTTACAGTTGTTGCACAGTAGATATCTGTCATTGATAGGTACTATCTTTTCTGATATATTGAAAAAAAAAGTTTTTATGAACACGAGACACAGAGTTTTTAAATCTTTCAGTTATTTGCATTCTGTTTTTGATGATTTTTATTCATTTTAATAAATGTTTCATGTTTCCCCCTTATTTGTTTATTTAATTTTTTTCATTCATGATTGGGACAGCTTTCAGCTCTGAAATGAAGTTTCTGTTTTGTTCTATGGCTAAAATTTTCCTTTGCCTTTGCCTTTTTCTTTTTCTTGTAATCCAAAAGGTATTTTTTAACAGGTACCAATTATCATTTGCAGCTGTCTTTAAAATTCTCTATTCCTCTCAAATCTGTTGAAAGCTGGTTTTGGCTGTATATATCTGTATATCTACTGCACCAGGGGTCAGCCACCCTCAGCATGAGTGATAAATGGAGAGGTTTTGAATGTCACATAGCAGAGTTGGTCCAGCGCCACGAGCAATGAGCCATGAGATCTTGAGAAAGTTTGTATTTCCCAGTTCTTAGTTCCTACTGAGTTCTAAAATCAGCAAGAGCTGGGAGCCCCTAACTCAAACAGAGACAAGACAAGATGGGAAGAAAAATACAATCTGATAGATCACTCCTGAAAGGCTGCTAGCTGTTTTACTGCTGGATGGGACCATAGTTTGTTTGCACATAAAAATGAAGTTACTCTGTGCCCACTACTGCCTTGATAACTGTCAGCAAATTATTCATTATCTGGGAGAACAAAGACTCTTCTAGAACCTTTCTTGCATTCCTTGAAATGCTTTTTAAAAAAGTTCTTGAGAGTTCTCAGAGATCCCAAGGATATTTCATGGGGTAAATTTTCCTGCACATAACTCCTGATTAGCATCCTCCACAATGCAATTTTTCTACCTGGCCACCTCAAATAGGTTTTTAAAGAGCTGTTCATCCTCTTCCTAAATTCAATCTGGTAGCCTGCTGCTGACTTCTGCACCAGTACTCTGTCTCATGATTTATCATTTAATATGTTGATCAATAAGCATTCCAAGTCCTTTTTTTCCTACTTTGTCAATAATTTTCAAGCAGATAATGCTATCTTTAGTGTATGCTATCCACTCTTTGTCCTTTAGTTTCCCTCTCTTTCCTAGCAGGGTCTAGCCAGTGATTTTAACATTCCAGTGATATGAATCATTCTATTGAATGCAGTATTAATCATATATAATTACTCTGTATAAATTAGTGTATCTAACACATTTTGTTTATTACTCAGACTAGCATTGGCAATTACCCAACTAAATATTTTTTTTTAAATGGTTCTTGGTGCCTTAATTCTTTACACATGTGCTGTTTGGAATGAAAGTTGCATGTTTGAGCATATATATGCTGTGTTCTAGCCTTGGGCAACAGCCCTTTAGATGCTAATGTAAAGCCTACCCAGCTATTTCAGCTGGTTTGTCACAACCTGGAAGACCATGAGTGTGTGTGTCTGCATGCTGCCTATTGGACAGGCTTCCACTGTTACTCAGCTGTTTTCTAGCATGTTAATTTTTGGAAGCTGTGATTAAATTTTACCATAAGAACATTAAAAATTTTTCATTAAATTAATTTTAGAGCTTGGAGTTTTCTTCTCCCTATCAAGAAGAAGTCATGCAGGAGTTGTGAAAGCACTAGTATGTTCTGTTGGTCAACACACACTGGGGTTTTTTTTCCGGTAATTTTGATTTTTATAGCACTAGAGGAGAGCTTGGGGGTGGTGAAAAGCTAAACCAGAAATCTAATACCAAAAGGCAACAATGGATTTGGCTCCTTACAGGTTGAGGGATATGCTCTGAGTTTTAGTATATTACAAGAGCAGCACAAATACGCTGAAACATGCTCAAACATATCTATAGATGAACATACAGAGCTTTTTAGCTTCCAGGCTGCCAGCATTCACAGTAGTTGGCTCCATCTTAAGACAGCTTTACATTGTTAAAGCTTTCCAAGTTTATAAATATCTTGGAATCCATGATGTCCTGCCAATTTCCTTCATTTCCATTCTAGACATCGGTGGTTTCTGGCATAAAATTGGGTGTATGAACTGAGGGTCTGTCTACACATATGTAGGTATCCACACTCTCCTAGCATCTACCCTTATCCATACCACAGGAGTATGCACCGAGCCTCAGCAGATCAGCTCCTCTGAAACTGGGAGTGAATGGCACTCATTTTACAATTTCAATGTAATTTGGTAGGAGTACCTGGACTGATTTATAAGTAGCTTACTAGTAAGCTTTTGATTACAGTTATCTATATCTGGACCTCTTGGCACTCTTACCTGCTTACTCTCTATTTACTTGCCTATTTTCCAGAATGTTACAGTCATGAATTTTTTGCCCTGCTTCACATCAAATCTTTCAGTTCTCATGAGCAGTGTTCAAGTACAGACACAGCAAATCCCTGCTGGCTTTGCCAAACCAAAGGTTACCTTCACACCTGCAGCTTGATAACCAGAGGAGCATACCAGGATTCTCATTCATTTCTGGAGGTGATATTCATATGGATATGATTTAGCATAAAAATATCTACTACTCGTAGGACAAGAGAAAGCATCTGATGGTACTGACCCATTACTGGACCAAACTGGTTTACTGAGTGTAGACCAAACACTTCCAGCAGCTGTAATGTGAAGCTAAGGATGCAATTCAACTGTTCAGCAACTTGTATATTCTGGGGTGTCTCTGTTCAGGGGTGGCTGACCACAGTTTTTCAATGCCTGGATGGAGAGCTTGCAATACACGTGACCTGCTCTGCATCCAGCGGCACAACATGCAGAAAAAAGGATAGCATAATACTGAAAAGGAGTTCCAAGAACAGACTCTGTTCATCTCAAAGCAAGTTTGTTCACATCATTTTAGGGTCAGTGAGTGCCCTTGCCTGGATTATTTAGATGATCTCTAAGAACCTGTAGTTAAGTGGACTCACATAGGCTACATCTGTAATAAACTAATTTTAAAAGGAAGGTGGGTTTTGTGTTATAATTATGAAAGATTTTAAAGGATGTTCAGCTTTAGGAAGCAGCAATACTATTAATTCTGAAAAATAACTTGTATCTCCTCTTTGTCTATCCTTAGTGCATATTACAAAGTGGTCATCAAGCATAGGAAAAGGTCCATATAAACAAATACTGCATGTTTCAAAATGCAATTTTTGAAGCATTTAATAGTCATAGGATGGCAGGCTTAGCAAGAATACAGAATTTCGTGACTAGCAATAACTTTTTCTCCAGTCCTACCAACTGCTTGACAGCAGTTAAAAAAATCTCCAGAATATAAACTGTGGTGTGTCTGATGAAGTCCACAGCCATTTCAGTCCATTGCTCATCTTCCCTGCTCTGGCACTTCGCTGAAATCCTGTGTGGCGTTGGTACAGTCAATTTTGTGGCACTAAATGCTCCCTGCCTAGTTCATCACTTCCTTACAGTGCCTCCTTTTCCTCATCCCAGACAGGATGTTTTTCAGGCATCCAAACAGATCGGTCTCATCAGCTGGTGGGCAATGTAGATGTTCATTGTGTTCATTGATTCACTCTCTCATCTCCTGTATTCCTCCTACATGCATGTTGATGCAGGCTTAGATTTTTTTTTTTTTTTTTTTGGTTCTGGACATTCTGATGTCTTTAAGACCTTAATATTTTGGCTAGTAATAATAATAAAAAAGAAAAAACAGGTTTATATACTGGGAAGATTTAACCTTCTTTTTACTTCAACTCCCCAAACCCCATATTTTTTTCCTTAATATTTTTTATTTTAATTTTATTTTCTTGAATTGGTAGGTGCATGTTGGAGGAGCCATGAGGGTGAAGTTCAGCAGCAACCCTTCTTTATGTCAAAGATGACATAATTGCAAAAGTAGCAGGAAAGAAGAGTGACCAGACAAAGCTCACTCAGCTGATGAAGTAGGTGCATGAAACAGGGAAAGGCTGATGAAAGTATTTCATAGAGAAATAAATTCAGGAAGGGGAGCTGGGCTTTGTTTGGATGGAAGAATACACTGAGGTCTTACAGCTTTGCATTTGTAATCTGCTTGAGCTGTTACATGGGTCTGTATCAATCTGCCAAAATATCTTTTCCTTTCCTTTGTAATAATGGCCTTTCAGAAGAACAGACATGCATAAATTAATTAACTGAGTTTAATTTAGGCTGAAAACTTCCAAGCACATCACTCCCTTAATAAAAACCCATAAACAGGTAGTATCTGCAGTCGGATAACCTAGTACTAAATTTCTTTCAACAGGTCTTCTTTACAAAGCACTCTCCCAAAACAAAAGCTTGTAATTACTAGAAACTTCAAGTGCACACAGCAAAAAATAAATTAAAACAAAACAAAACAAAAAACCACCACAGCAGTCAAATATAATTAATTAAGCATCACATATCTTTCCCATCTATTACTCATCATCATCAACCTGTGTTGACAGGATATAGGCACAGACATCAGCCAACCCATCCTTTCCTTGCCTTGAGCCTGTGCCACAGTGGCTGCAAGGTTAAGACAGGATACATCCAGGTTACCTGGGTGGGGATTGCAAACTCCCTGTCCCAGGGCCACCCCAGGACTGGTTACAATCAGCCTCACCTGTACTGTGTGCTCTATGGCAGGTCCCAACCATACAGAAAGCCATTGTCACTTTGACATTGAACTGGTGAGGCAGGTGGCATTGAATTCTATTCCCTTATTACCTGCAGATGCCCCTTTCAGATGGTTTTAAGAATTACATTATAAGTCCTAAAACGATATAAAAAAATTCTTCTTTTGCTCTTCTGTCCCATTGAGCAAAACCTGAGTGAAGCCAATGACTGGGATAGTTGTGATTCATGACCAAAGAGAAAACTGCTGAAATTTTTTTTGAAAAAACAAAACAAAGCAACAAAACAACCCAAATCCAAACCAACCAACCAACCAACCAAAAAAACCCCCAACAAACCACAAAAAACCTCAAATCCCTCAAATTAAAAAAATGCTTTTTGGACATTTGTACTATAAAACAGTGACCTTCATGGGTCTTTATTTGCTCTGCATTGTTTCAGGCATCTGTTAAAACCACAATTCAATATCCTGGTCAATCTGAACCGGCAGGAGTGAACTACATTACAGAGGATGTATTTATATTTCAACAACAGCATTTCACTTCTTTTTCTGGAAAAAATTCATATCATGGACAGGCTCCTCCATTTGTAGTAGTGATTTCACTGGTCTTATTTGCTAGTTGTAGTATATTAAACTTGTAATCAAGTGTGTTAGCATTCATTTTAAAGATTGCATTATGTATATCATATAAATACATATATATGTAGAAGAAGAGTTTTTTATTATTGTCATTTTGCATTAATATTTAGTGAGGGATTATGCTCTTTGATGAAGAAACAAAGAGACTTGGATGTTAATTCTTCATTAATCTTTTCCTTGCTCTAATGAGCAAAGGTGTAAATATTAACACCTCTGATTTTCAAGAATTAGTTTAAGCTATTATCCATAAATTCCCTTTCATAAAGGCAGCATACTTCAAAATTGAACTACTTAGCCCTTAGTGAATAATTTGAGTTGACTCTGATTTACTCGTATTATGGTTTCCAAAATTTCTGTTTCTGAAATATTTTAACTATAGAATGTTTTGTTTAATTTTGTTGCACTAATTTATAAAATTTGAAATTATAGAATCATAGAATGGCATCTCTGAGATCATTCAAAGCTAATGGATTAATTTTATTATTGTTTGCATAGTTTTCTCATTATGAATTATTTGTTGCAGCCTTCATTTTTCCCCCCTTGTAATTGACAGCTTTATAATACCTGGGGGCATATTTGAGGTCTCTTTCTCTTTTCAAACACTTTTCTCTATCCACAGCAGTGGCTGTTTTTCTTTGTTTCTCTGCTGTCTGTGGAAAGCAGATCAGAGTGTGTTACTGAATGTGGTGGAATATTACATTCTCTTGCAACTAGCAGTTTACTTAAGCTGGGTAACTAAGCGGCCTGTAAAAACAAAATGCAATTGCCCTGGCAAATCTGACATTTTCATAAATCATGAGCAAAACTTTTAAGGTTGTGAAAACCTGAAATATTTGTATCTACTTTTTAATTGTTGATGTGCTGATGTCAAGCCACCATGCAGTGTATTTTTAGTAGCTCTCCCCATGACTAGTTATGTGTAGAAATAAGAAGTAAGGGGTATCACTTCTGGCAGAACTGGAGTGAATTAGAAATTCCTTTTTCAAGACATTTTAAAATATTCACTTTTTTAACCTCCTTTAAATCGAACTCTTGCTATATTTTGCAACTGCGGGGATTTAATGCATGATGCCTACATATGTGTACATAATATTCTCTACCTTTTGTCTTTAATATTCCTTGGGTTTTAATTATTAAAGATAAGTATTTGAATTATAAATATTCTAGTTATACAGGAATAGGCAAAGCAGGCACATACCCTCAGGCAAAATTCTTCCATTATCCATAATCCTTCTGCCTCCTGCCTCCATTTCTCTACCTCCTATCTTTATGTCGTCTCAAAAAACACAGAGGCATTCTTTTAAACTAACCTTCTCCTCCCTACTTAAACCATAGAAATCCCTTCTCAATATGTATAGGGGCCTTTCCCTTGAAGTGGGATGTCATACTTGTCCTAAATATAATAAAGTGCTATCTTCAAGGCATTTCTGCATCCAAAACACTCCCCAGAAACCTGCCTAGTCCTCCCATCTAACCAGCCTGAATGTCACAAATCATAGCACAGAAGCTGCTTTATAGTGAATCATTAACATTGTCAGGAATGAGTTGGCAAGGAAAAAAAAAAAAAAAGCTTTCCATTAGAGAACTGAGGGAGAATATACAAATGACAGCATTGTCATTTCTCTTACACTGTTTTATAAAGTGTACAACTGATTAGAAAGAGTTTATTATAGAATATATATATGCTGTGTATGCATACATGACAATTTTGTTTTCATCCTGTACTGTTTATAAGTATGTATGGACGTGCTTTAGATGAACTGTCCTACTTTAGGTTTTTGAATTATAGGAGTAACAGTTTCATTATGTGCAAAGACTGTCTGCCTTCACAAATATATTTGGAAACTAAGAGGTATGAAAATGCAAGATATATGAGGAAGGCATTTTTAATCTACGCAAATATTAATAAAGATATTCCAAACTCCTCTTAGGCACCTGAAAAGGTCCTTTAGAATAATATTCCTTCAGTGTATAGACAGTGTTTTCTGATTACAACTTGGAGGTATGTAACTCCAGTGTAGATGTTTTCTTGTCATTTTTTTTCTGTTTGGCACAGCTTGAATGGGATAATATACACTTATAACATGTAATACAATTAGTTCTCTTTTGAGCATCAAATATTGTAAAGAAAGTCATTTTGATCAATACATGTGATGCTTTTTATATAAAAACCTAATATATTTGTGTTGTAAATTAGGGTTTTTTCCCTTCATATCTTAAAAGACAATTGCACGGAATTATACATGGCTTTGTTGTTCATGGAGATAAAAACGTGTCAAACCATCAGTGGCAGAAAATGTGTGAGGATATACAGTATACACCTAAAAAAAAGGAAGATTGATTTTCAAAGAACCAGTTAATTTGCTTTGACAACACTGGTAGCTTTCTTTAAATAGTTGTAAATACTAATGAAAAGTATGCAAAACAGACACTACTCCTCAGAATTTCACATGCTCTCATACAAATAATTTCAGTGTGATTTTCTTAGATAGTCACACATGCCATTAGGTCATTCTGATTACTGATTTGGTGCAAACCTGGAGCATTCAAGCCATTTCAGTTGAGTTTTGGATTTATGCTCATGCCACTGAGCTCAGGATCTGGCTGTATGCTGCATAGCAATTGCCAGCCAAAACCAACAACTCCCCAAACTTTCAGTCTCCTACTGGTATTTAGGTGTGGTTTGAGTGACAGCCTTACACAGGCAGAGGGAATCCATTTTTTTTCTCCACTCAAATAGGTTGATTGTGCAAGAGCTCCTTCAGACAGAACAATTTGCATGGTGTCCATCAACACACAAGCTACTTCCTTCACAGGGGAACTGCCAGGAATACACAGGCTCCAGAGTACTGGGAACGGGGTGATATCTAAGACATGGCAGTCTAATCATGCTAATACTTACATGATGTTGCCTCTATAATCACTACAGCTTGTCCCAAAACTTGTCTGGGGGGCTGGGTGGAAAGGACACTATTCTTTCTGCTGCTGTGGTGGAAGATGAACTTAAAGAAAAATAAGATACAAAAGCTAACAATAATCCTAACAAAAATAATAACACTAGAGTGAGTCTTTTGCTTTGAACATTATTCACATCTTTCTTTAGAGGATCTTGGGAGAACTTTGCATAAAAAAAAAGCTTGATCCAATGGCTGGTCCACTCATTTCTCTGAGTATTCTACGAGGTCCTAAGAATTAAGTCTTACAGAGCACCAATGTGAAGTACCTATTATCTACTTGTTCCTTATGTGAAGCCTTCATCTTTCTTAACAGGAGAGAAAACTGTAAGAGCCACAGCCACTAAATACAGGCATTTTATCAGGCAGTGGGACTTTAAATAGATATATAACAGAAAAGGAAAGGATACAGAAAAAGATCCCAAACTCCATCAATTCTCCCAGACAATAGAAGAGGCACGTGAAAGAATTCTAACTTAAACAGGCAGTAAGATTTCCTCAGCACTGACATACTGTTTGCTTGATCAAAAAAAAGAAGAAGAAATAAAAAAACCGAGGAAAACAAGAAGCCCAATGTGATTTACTGGCTGCTCTTAGAAAACTCTGCCTGATAGGTTAAAAAATTGCATGCATATATGTTTTTTATACATGCATGCAATCAGGTATAGATCGTTGAATTACTGATGAATATATAAAATATATAAATAGATGGAAGGCCATCCCGATTAAATAAAAATTGCATCAATTAGAGAAAATATAGATTTTTCTTTAGAAAATAACATCACTAAAGCATTACTATTTTCTGTACATGGCCAAAAGGAAGCACAAAATATTCCCACCAGGAAAGTGGGAGAGTTTTTTTCCCATCCAGACTGGCCCTGGTTACAAGGTGAATTTTATTAGGGAGCTGTGTTGTTACCCAGTGAATGCAGTCAGGTTATCAGGAAGATGGGCAAGCTGGATATTAAAGTTCACTGCTTGGTTAATTCCTCAGAGCCTGACCCAGATCAGGTCAAACCTCCTCAGCTCTTGCTTAAAAACACTGTACAGGCTAAATACAATAACCTGAAGTGCTTTTCAGTTTGTTCACCAGAACATGTTACCAGTAGCAGCTACCTAAACCTGAAAAATAAAATCTGAAGGAAATAATAATCAAGAAAGTGTGATATCAGTAAACAAAAGCTCCCTAGCAAAGCCAGTGATCCTGCACCAATGAAAAATGTAGGACTACGCTTTGGGTTTTAATTGACAAATGTAAAACATTTCCCAGTCACTGAATGAGAGATGTAAAGAATAACCATTCATACCCACATCTTCATGCTTGCCCATTCCCCTCCCCTTCTTAATATAGTATTATCAGTAAGAAGGGGGAGACGATAAAAAATGAGTAATAAGTGTCGGTAGAAAGAATGAAAATATTGTAAACATATGAAAACATATGGCTCAAGAATCCACTGGGAAAATACAGTCAATAATTAGCAGTGGAGAAACTATGACTAACATTTAAGAGCCACCAGCAATGCAATGGAGCAGGAAGGCAAGAGGCAGAGAACAAAAGGAGGATGATGTCGAAAGGCATGACTTGGGTCTCTGGTCTGTCCATACAACTAAGCCAGTACTGGAATAGCAGAACCCAGAGGCATGGGATAGCCTTACTGCAGCATCTTGCAGTGAGATGGAAGCACCTCTGTGCACATCAAATACCCAGAAATGGAAAGTCTGAATGAAGCTGAAATTGTAGAAGGACTTGTGAGTGGATTTAGAATCAAACCCAGGGAGAAACACTGGATGGGGATGCAGAATCGAACAGAGGAGTGGTATGGGCAGGGATCAGAAGGGACAGGGGGAGGAAAAAAGAAGCAACTGTTCCCCTCCCTATTTGTTATGTTCTCTTTTTAGAATGCAAAATCTTCAGAACAGAAGAGATTGCTCCTGCCTTTGCTCTTTTACTGTGCCTGTATAGCACTGTATTATATACAACTCAGCCTTACCAGTCATCAGATTTGGATGATACTTTTGCACAGAACGATTTCTAATACAATTACAGAGTTTGTTAGGAAAGATTTTAGTGAACGATTTCACTCTGCTATGCTGAAATTGAATATTTGAAAAAGTGGAAATATTTGGTTTGAGAAGATTATAAAAATCTGTGTCTACAGTAATTAATAATTCATTCATTTTTGTATTTTTCTTGTTTTGAGATAAAAGTGAGTGTTAGAATTTTGGAATTTTCCATGGGGAAAAAAATCTACTGTTTCTTCAGAAAACCTGTGTCTCTTAAGGGCTTATTTCTAAAACGCCTCACTGAATTTTGAACTATTTTAACACCTTCATGTATGGGCTGGTAGGTCATCAAAATGTTCTTTGGTACTTATTCAGCTGGGCTTTATGGAAAGATGATATAGGAGATGCTATTCAAAACCATGTCATGCCACTCATTTACCTATTAAAGATTACTTGCCCCATGGAAAAGTAATCTGACCACAATCAGTGTATTCTGTGTACTGTGAACAATAAATAGAAATTCTTGCTTATGGAATCAAAGAAATAAGACTCCATATATTTTTTATGACAAGACACAAAGGATCTACCATGCCACTTCTCTCCCTAAGGGTGAGACCGATCTAAACCACCACCAAGATATTTTTACTGGGAAAGTTGCCAACTTATTGTCAGAGAGAATTAGTAAGAAGAAATATGAATCTTTGCTACCGAGATTAAAGGACCAATAGGAAAACTGTAAAAAACCCTACAAGCCACTCAAAATTGTACAAAAACTTGATTTTCTCCTTTAATTATTGTTTTCTTCCTTTACCTAAGAGAATTCCTCAGTTACTTTTGTTAAATTTGGTAGTTATGCTTTTCAAAGTCTGCAACCATTTTATGCTAATTTTATTTTAGGTGTGGTTCTATAATTCGTGTTCTGCTTTGTATTTCAAATCTAAATGATTCTAAGGATACAGAAGACCTCTTTTCCATAACTCAGAACCCTGTAGGGAATCGCTAGCCCATATCTGGTAATTCAAATAAGTGTAATGATTTTTTAAAAATTGCTGATAGTAGTGTTGAACTCACTGAAATAACACAGAGCTGTAGAGTGTTTAATAATTTTGTAGGAGTAAACATGAGTATGAATAATTGTCATCATACACAAATATGAACAAGTAAAGTTTCTTGCAATTTATTAAGTATGTGCAAGAGCAAACAATCAGCTCATCATGACTTCTCCCTTACCTCTTATTCTCTATTGGGATGTAATTTCCAGTCAAGCCATAAGGTTAGTCTCCATTGCCCATTTGTGACACTGTCAACTAAAAGCTTTTATATTGAGCTGAATTTGATTTTATATATAAAATATAACATTTCTGTTAGGTTTGTACGACGGACATTTGACACTCCAATCCCCATTGAAATTTGATGTGTATGTGTAGATAACACCAGTTACATCATTAGAATACTACTTGGCACTCATTCAGAGTGAAAAATTAATGATGAAGCAGCAGTATAATTTAGGAGCATAGACTTTGCCTTCCATCCAAGGGTACACAGTTCAGAACAACACATTTTTTCCTCCCTAAATAGGAAAGGAGCTCTGGCTGCTCTTTCCTCCTCTTCCCCTCTTCCCCCCCTCACAAGAGCAGTGAAGCAAGGCAGAGTAGGCCAGAGATTCTGCTCTGTGGCATGTTGCTGTCTCAGTCAGGTATGATAACCATGTCTCGTCCCTTCATTAGCTCATTCCTCCTACATCAAGAAGAAGCCAATGTAAATTACTAAATGAAGAAAGCTATGTGGTCTTTCAAGTTAAACAAAACTCCTAGCATAGATGTTGCATCAGCCACTGATCCACCAGCATACAATCTTTTGTCAAATAAAGCAATCCCCTACCAAAATATAAAATGTAACAAAAATTAGTAAAGTTCAGAAAGTTGCCTTTTACAAATGTTTCTTTTCTGGTCTCGCTCTGGTTGCTTTATTATTTGCAAAAGGAATCTCATCTCAGATGCAGCATCTGGTTTTGAGTAAAGTCCTGCTCTTTACCCAATTTTCCAGCTGGATTGACTGAGGCAAAAGGAGGTCAAGTGACTTGCCAAGGTCAGATGGCAATCCAGTGCTTTACCAAGGATTAGAATTTAGGAACCTCCTGATTAATAGAACAAATAACCTTCATGCACCAAATCCCCATGGGATGGGCAAGTCACAGAACTGGGCAGGATTAACCAGAAAGGACTTGTCTGCTTGGGTAAGCAAAATATACCCAGCACAGAAGAAATACAAACATTTTCAAGTTGCTGAGGCATAATCCTAGGAACCATTTACATGGGTGTGCTTGTGCAGTTTGTGGAGGTCTTTAAGCACAAGGTTAATATTTGAAGCCATTGCATCTAGCAATGCAACTAGCATACACCCACCTCTATTAAAAAAAACAACAAACAAAACAGAATAACCATCTCAATCCAATATTAATTTAATTATTCAAAGAGGCTCAGCCAGTGGCACAGGAGATTTGCACCTCAGATAGTCCTGTCTCCTAACAAAAGGGCACATGCTCAGAAGGCAAGTAAACAAACATTCCAGACATGCCTTATGTTCCAGCAGCAGCGCCTTTTAAACAAATCTTACTAGTTACAGAGCAAAAATGGAAACTGTCTGGTTTGATTTAAATCTGTCCCTGAGCAATTTCCATGAGTTAACACAGCAGAAGTACAAGTAGAGGAGCAAATAAACAAACAAACAAAGAAACTTGAGCTCGTCTCTAACAACTGAACCACCACCAGTTTCCAAAATGCAACCACAGAACTGTCCATTCTTGCACCACAATTAAAAGCAGCTCACAATGGAGTCGAACCGCTCCACCCCAGCAAAGGGAGACGGTGTTGAAATGCAAATTGCACACAAAACTTCAGTGGTGCTGGTGATTAATATACTTATTGTTATTGTTAAAATTGGAATGACAAAGGGTATAATATAGCAGTGCTTTTGTGTCCTCTGGCTGTTCAAAAGTGTCTCCTTGCACTTTCTTTGGGTGCCAGAATTACTCAACTTCATTTTACGGTTTTCACTTGCATTGAATAGACAGGAGACGTGCAAGAACAGCTATTGGAGTATTTTAAATAATGCAAAATAGGTAAGAATGTTTTTTTGTTGTTGTTGTTTAGGAAACCTGTAGTGGGGAAGACAGAGGGAACTGGAAGGATATGTTCTCCTGGATGGAAAAAGAATGGAAGAAAACCTGGAGTTCATTCTAATCGACAGGATCCTGATTTCTCACTCATTCAACTATACTCAAATCATAATCATTACATCATAGAATCATTTTGTTTGTAAAACACCTTCAAAATCATCAAGTCAAACTGTTTACCTAACACTGCAAGTCTACCACTAAACATTACTCCTTACCCAATCCTATAAAGCACTGAGAGTTCCTGTACAACCCACCAAAAAACTTATGTGTATATTTAAGGGGAACACCAAACTGATTGTTACTGGTGGTAATTATATAATTAACTTTAATTATTTATTGAAAGAAAATTTCTGCATAAGGTGAAGATATTTTGCATCTTGCAGAATTAAGCTTTCAGCATCCAGTAGCTACAGAAAGATTTTCAAGGGAGAAGTGGATGTTCATACCCTCTGTAAAGGAAGACCCTGATTCATTTCATGAGAACAGCCACTGAAGTCAATATTTATATATGGTAGAATTGCTTACAATCTCGACCCACTAGAGATGGAGATAAATCTATAAGCCTAACTTCGTTACAGTGTCTAGTCTAACTTAATGTTATCACAACAGTAAGTAGCCTATTTTTGTACTCACATGCCCTATATTAGCATAAAGCATATAATTATAATATATTAATACTAAAGGCTGCAACGAATCATAAGCTGTTTTGGTGGTGATACATATTAAAAAGAGGACATTCAGTTTTGCCACCAGGAGACTTCTGTTATTTATTCTGTTATTTATTTACTTCTGAATAAAAATGATGCAAAGAGAACAATGAAACATCAGTATTTTTTCCCCCAGGATATTTACATGGCAGTTGGGCTTTACCCTTTTTAAGGAGACTTTACCAAAAGACTCCTGTTTGTATATGATTTCATGAGACCCATTTTCCTTTCTAATGTCTTGTCCTACAAAATGATGCACAGAAACCTGTCCTACTCAAGGGAGGAGTAAACAAGATATTTAAAACTAGATGGAAATAGTTCCTCGTGCTGTTTTATATCAAACCCATGGGAGTGACAGATATGCTACAGGATCTATAGAAGACATGTCCTTCTGGAACGACAGGTGGAATAAACTATGGCATCTAAAGCACAAGAAAAGACTTACATAAAATTCATGTGTGTGTACTTCACAAAAGTAACTACATGAAAAATACTGTGAAAGGTGACAGCATTGTTTCAAATGTCCTTAGTACTTCTTAAGAGATACATTTCCCCCATCATCATAGCTTCAGTGTTAAATCTTTTAGAACATACCCTACCTCGAAAAAACCCATGTGGCTGGGAGATGCTATCTGTAGGCCTTCTGTTTGAGTCTTATTGATATAAAGGAAAACTTAGATGGTGCCATTCATGTCTTTCCAATTTCCCAACTTCACTTCCAAATAGACATGCCTGAAGCTCACTTTATATATCACAAACAGAACTACAGCTTTAAATAACACAAGAGATGAGCTCTCTCCATGCTAACAAGTTAACATACAGCTGTCTGCTTTACAGAGTGAGGCTCTGAGGTTTGGTAAAGCTGTTGCATTAAGTACTCATGCCTCAGACCCAGATACAGTGAGCAACAGTAGGTTCTTTTCTTACCTGAAAGGCACTCTGTGAATCTTTTGCACAAGTTGAGAAACTGTTTCTCAACACACGTGTGGATAGGGATTTGCACATGATGTGGTCTGGGTTTGCCTGCAGAGTGGTGTGGGCTGTGGTGTGTTCCATCACTTGACATTGGAGTACGTGGTGCCCTGGCTGGCACTAAACACAGGCCTACAGCTTCCTTGCATCCGGATGGGATCCACCCAAGAGTGATGAGGGAGCTGGCAGAAGAGCTCGCCAAGCCTCTCTCTATCATCTACCAACAGTCCTGGCTCACGGGGGACATCCCAGATGATTGGAAGTTGGCGAATGTCACGCCAATCCACAAAAAGGGCCGGAAGGAGGACCCGGGAAACTACAGGCCCGTCAGCCTGACCTCAGTGCCTGGCAGGGTTATGGAGCAGATCATCCTCAGTGCAATCACACAGCACCTGCAGGATGGGCAAGGGATCAGACCCAGCCAGCACGGGTTTAGGAAGGGCAGGTCCTGCCTGACCAACTTGATCTCCTTTTATGATCAGGTGACCCGACTGGTGGATGAGGGGAAGGTGGTGGATGTGGTCTACCTGGACTTCAGCAAGGCCTTTGACACCGTCTCCCACAGCATTCTCCTGAAAAAGCTGTCAGCCCACAGCTTGGACAGGGGCACTCTGTGCTGGGTTAGGAACTGGCTGGAGGGCCGGGCCCAGAGAGTGGTGCTGAACGGGGCTGCATCAAAATGGCGGCCGGTCACTAGTGGTGTCCCCCAGGGATCAGTGTTGGGCCCAGTTCTGTTTAATATCTTCATTGATGATTTAGATGAAGGGATTGAGTCCATCATCCGCAAATTCGCAGATGACACTAAGCTGGGGGGAAGTGTGGATCAGCTGGAAGGCAGGAGGGCTCTGCAGAGGGACCTGGACAGACTGGAGAGTTGGGCTGATTCCAACGGGATGAGGTTCAACACGGCCAAGTGCCGGGTCCTGCACTTTGGCCACAACAACCCCATGCAGCGCTACAGGCTGGGCACAGAGTGGCTGAGAGCAGCCAGACAGAGAGGCACCTGGGAGTCTGGATCGACAGGAAGCTGAACATGAGCCAGCAGTGTGCCCAGGTGGCCAAGAAGGCCAATGGCATCCTGGCCTGTATCAAAAACAGCGTCACCAGCAGGTCCAGGGAGGTGATTCTGCCCCTGTACTCAGCACTGGTTAGGCCACACCTCGAGTACTGTGTCCAGTTCTGGGCCCCTCAGTTTAAGAAGGATGTAGAGGTCCTGGAACAGGTCCAAAGGAGGGCAACCAGGCTGGTGAAGGGACTCGAGCACAGGCCCTATGAGGAGAGGCTGAGAGAGCTGGGGCTGTTCAGCCTGAAGAAGAGGAGGCTCAGAGGAGACCTCATTGCTGTCTACAACTACCTGAAAGGAGGCTGTAGCGAGGTGGGAACTGGACTCTTTTCACAGACGACCTTCAACAAGACAAGAGGACACAGTCTTAAGTTGTGCCAGGGGAGGTTTAGGTTAGATATTAGAAAGAATTTCTTCATGGAGAGGGTGATTAGGCTATGGAATGGACTGCCCGGTGAGGTGGTAGATTCTCCGTCCCTGGAGACATTTAAAAAAAGACTGGATGTGGCACTCAGTGCCATGGTCTAGCAACTGCTGCGCTGGGTCAAGGGTTGGACTAGATGATCTCTGAGGTCCCTTCCAACCCGGCTAATTCTATGATTCTATAAAACTGCTCTCATTTCACAGTGTTTTTCTTCCACCAATGAATTTTGTTTGCTTGTGCCCAGAAATAGATACTAATTTGCAAAAGGTATACATTGAGCATTAGAGATTTACTCAATTTATGCTTGTAAGATCTGTGCCTGGTTCTGCCTGACACGCTTGTGCTTAGACTAAAGGCAGGAGAAAGGACTCCACTGTTCCCTTCTGTCTCCAGACTCTGTGGTCCAAATTTTGTGGACAAGATTATGGGACTGCAGCATGTGGCCAGGTAAAATTGATGCCTTTGGGTTTCCATGGGAAGCCAGAGATGAAGAACACCAAAGGTTCTCCCAAAGGTCTATCAATGTAAGCATAAAACAAAACAACTGTACATGTGCAGAACTACCCATATGGGAAAACCATCAGGCACACATACACATTATGACTTCAAAATATGAAGTACATCTTTCAAAAGCAGGCCACATATTGAAAAGTATTGCTGAAATATTTACCTGCATTGCTCCCACACAGAATTATACAGTAAGAAATCCTCATCGTCATTCAAAGGTACTGACTTTCATGGCATTTATAGGTTTCTGTCAGACTCTGGTTGTTACTTTAATTACATATTTCAGTTTAGTTAGCAAATGGAGTTTAAATACTGAAATAAAAAGTCAAGACATATCGACCATGGAAAACATGAACAGTGAGATATTCTACATAAACATAAAATACTGGTGAGGTAGAAGAAATTCATAAAAGCTGTAAAAGAAATTCAGTTCTCTACAGTAGTAAGCCAAGGAAAAACTAAAAGCAATTGTTTGCTTGAGGATCAACTTATTAGTTTTTATTAATGAAAAAAACCATTTAATCATCATGTGGTTTAGTCAAATTATAAACCCCTTTCCATTTACATTTGGTCAATGGTTGAGATATGATGCTTAGAAAGAAACAGTTACATGATCTAGGAGCTGCATGTCCTTAGGTTTTTTATAGTAGATTTCAGTTGCTGTTGTACACCACATTTCCTCTGACAGTGATGTGATTATTGCTGTCATGTGTATTGCTATGCTAAACAAAGTACATCCCATATTTTTTTTATTTGCATTTCTTATTTCACAGTGCTTTGCAACCCTGACTTAGACTTCAGGAATATGTATTTGTCAGACTTTGTATATGCTGTGGTTTAAGGATCATGACAGGCTGTACCAAGCAGGTAAGAGATCAGCAATTGGCATCAGCTCTTTATCTGGCATACTAGGGGGGGGTCAAAGCATTACTACTGATGAAAAAAACATACTACTATTATTGATTATATAGTTTAAGACTTTAGAAGGTTCGTTTAATGTATCTCTAAAGAGCTTCCAGAATTAAATAATATCATTACACAGATGAATGATGGCAGAGACAGAGACAAACCTGTTTAGTGAATGAGCTGAGATTTGAAAGGAAGAACTAACAGGTGAAGCAAACCTGTTCCATGGGACAGATACATAAAAGAAGAAAACGGTTTCACTTCTTTATCTCAAAAAGTAGCTTTTGGTAATGTCAGACCCCTTTGTTGATTTTCCTATTTCTGGTGACAAGCACAGGACTTTTGATGAGACTCATGGCTGCTGGGCCATATTGCTTGTGCTGTAAGGGTCTTCTACCTGTTAGGGTGGGTATAGAGTTTTATGCCATTTCACCCTTCAAACTGCAAATATTTGGGTGCTACAGTGTGTGAAAGAAACAATGAAAACTAAAAAACATGGAAAACTTCTATCTGATTTTCAGAATAATTTTTTGCCTTTCTGCACTGGGTTATACTGAGGATATAAAAAAATTGTTTACCCACACAGACAGATCTTTACCAGATTTAGAAGCACCAATATGTAGGGCACTTACCTATGATGTGGGAGACTGGGAACAAAAGTTTTGGCTGTCACTGCTTTGGTGATTCTAGTCTAAGACCCCCTTTTGCTTCAACGAACTTCTTTTGACTAAAAGCAGTTCAGTTGTGCTGTGCTCTGTGTGTGTATCTATGCTGTAATCTCAGGCTCATTAAGAAAGGTCATTTGGGCTTCCCCATATTTTCTGTGTAATGTTGCAAAGCAATCCAGTACCTGGTGTGGATTATTAAAGTAGGAAAGCACAGCTAGGACTAGTAGGAGTCTCTTCGTGCTTATTCTTGTATTAGGGATTAGAACAAACTCAGAATGTTTCTCCTGACATGTTCCACGTGATTTATAGACCCAAATATAATCAATACACAGTAAATCTGGGTTCAAAACTGTGTGTAAATCACAGAATAGTTGTGCTCATTTTGACCAGGAGCTCCACCTTTGGCATTTGTGTGCTTATGTTCCTTCAGAAAGTCTCTGGATTGACATTTTCCAGAGAAAAGGAAAATTCCTGTCCATAGTGATGGACAAGACATAAATTGATAATGGCACCTTTACTTTGCAGATACTTTTGTGTTATCTTCAAATATCTGCAAAGAGCCCCAGGGCTGTTTTTCACACAACATTGGTTGGTAGTGGCTCCTGAGGGAAGATCTGTCAATAGCCAAAGAGCAGAAGAGCTGCAACCATGACACCTCCTTCATTTGCAGTGTTCTGGCACTACATCAGCCCACACTGAAGGAATTCACATCAGGGGAGGCTTGCCCAGTTTCTGGTCCTTTGGTGCCAGATGACACAAGAAACCTGGATCAGAAGAGACAAACTGATCTATTTGTAAATGGAAAAGCAACGTTTCCAGACCTGGTTATTTATGTGAAAGGGATGAGGATTTATTGTAGGTGGAGCCAGCAGTGCTGCCTGCAGCCAAGTTAGTTTGATGCTTCCCTTTAGACTACCATGTTTTCAGTTGCTTAGAACTGTGTCAAAACATTAATACCTTGGTATAAAGTTTTCCATGAAGAATTGTCTCATTCAGATTAACTTTTTTTACCCCAGAAGATTTTCCAGATGAGCTTGGTTGTTTTTAAGTTCAAGAGAAAGTTGTTCCACCATTTTAAAAAAATAACCTGCATTTTGTTGAGAAACTGAGGAAGAATAACTTGAAAGATGACCAGAGAGTGTGAGAGGAAAGGTATCTGTATATAAATAAGATGAACAGACGTGGAACTGAGAGCCAAGGTATCTGAAGGTGATGAGACCAGAGTCATAATCCTTGGATGCTGAAAAAGATAAAACAGAGGTCTGGCACAGTGACAAACAGGAGAAAACAGCTCAAATTGGAGATTAGGACTGATAGATAGGCAGAAAGGTCTGAGTCCTAAAGCACTCTGTCCTCCAAAATGTCAAAATGAATCCAAATTCTTGAGCCTTACCAGATTTCAGTTCTCAGCAAGTATTTGTTGAACAATAACCAAAGGATCTGTCAAAGCACTTACTAGTCCATGAGAGAACCAGAAAGCCACAGAGAAACTCTCACTAGAGGTCAGGCCCTATATTGCTCTAGTAGATGATGGGACAGATGAGTAGGTTGAAAGCTCTTTCTTGTTGATAACCACTGTTGATGTCAGTGTGATTCCACTGTTTGCACTTAGATTAGAGGTTGACTGGAAAGCTGCTGGAAAGCAGCTCCATGGAAAAGGACCTTGGAGTACTGGTGGACACTAAGTTATCCATGGGACAGCAACGTGGCCTTGTGGCCAAGAAGGCCTGTGGTATCCTGGGCTGCATTAAGAAGTGTGGCCAGCAGGTCGAGGGAGGTTCTCCTCTCCCTCTGCTCTGCTCCAGTGAGACCACATCTGGAGTACTGTGTCCAGCTCTGGGCTCCCCAGTTCAAGAGGGACAGGGATATACTGGAGAGGGTCCAACAAAGGGCTACAAGGATGGGAAGGGGAATACAACAATGGTATTATGAGGAAAGACTGAGAGAAAAGGACTGTTTAGTCTAGAGAAGAGAAGACTGGGAGGATATCTTATTAATGATCTTATTCATGAAGGTGGGTGTCAAGAAGGGGCCAGTCTCTTTTCAGTGGTGCCCTGTGATAGTATGAGGGGCAATGGACACAAACTGGAACACAGGAAGTACCACCCCAATATGAGGAAAAACATTTTTACAATAAGGGTGACAGAGCACTGGAATAGGCTGCCTAGAGAGGTTGTGGTGTCTCCTTTCCCAGAGACTATCAAGAAACTGTTTGGATGCATTTCTGTGTGACCTGCCTTTAGGTGACAATGCCTTGGCAGGGATGTTGGACTCAGTGATCTCCAGAGGTCCCTTCCAGTCCCTATCATTCTATGATTCTTTATGATAAAAATTGGTTTTTCTATTCCCTTACGAAGAAGTACACAGAACCAGCATAAAAATTACCCTTGAAACCCCAGGCACACAAAATTGCAAAATGTCTGAGGTTATTTAGTTGATCAAATAAGCTTCTTCTTTAAAATACCAGTTTCCCACTTATGTTTCCATGTGGCTATGGTCTCATGCAATGCACTAGCATGCTGGACTCCCAGAGAAGGATGATCTTAGGTGTCCAAAAGGTAAAAATACACTAAAGGTGCCATAGAGGCAATTCTTCATATAACATACAAGAATTCACAGAGCACAAAATCTAGGCAGTGCTAGCACTTCTTGATGGAGTCTAAAGAATCAGAGAAATTTAGTGTGCCATATAGCCGCACTATGAATCCAAATATGTACTCTCTATCTAGTTTTCTGGAACCTCCAGACCCAAGACATTGACTATATCACCTAACTCAGGTTTTATACAGCCAGCTACCACTTGTGTTCTCATTTTGTGATGTTTAGGCTGGAACTCTGGTGCTCGACTGGCAAAAGTGCTGCAAGGTTAGTGAAGGGGAACAGCAGTTCTAGCAGCACAAAGGACACTTTCTGTCTTAGAGTCTGAAACATTAAACTGGAGAAAACTCAAGTTTGGCATCCAAAATAATGGCTTAACTTCGGTCTTTGTGCCTTATTTCTCTACATATTGCAAGAGGAATCATATAGAAATGCATTCTTGCCTTGCAGAGGTTTTGTAGAAGTAAAATAGTAAATATCTGTGAGAGTACAGATGCAGTTACAGAAAGAAACATGGAAAAATTAATAATTCTCTCTTTATGTGTCTGTACAGTAATAAAGCCTGAGGACACCCACTGAACAGTAAGAATAAAAACTGTATCAGATCACTGGTCATTAAGTGAGCTTCTGTCCATCCTGTGCACAGAATGAGGCAGAGGTCCCAGTAATAAAATATGATGGCATCCTTTATCAAAGCCTTTATCATAATGTACCTGAGAAAGCTGAATTAGCATAGCATGTATTGCCTTAATAACTCTGATTTTTTTTCCCCTCATACTCAAGAGCTTGCCTTTTCATCTAGAACATTCTGTTACCATCACTTTACACATATGCCAAACAGACAAACAAAATCCAATCTAATCAAAGCTATACTGCAGCAGTGATTGTACACAGTTGTTGACTCGGCCATTTTAAATTAAGGAAGCATATTCTTTATTCTTGCAAATACATGCATAGGGATACGTTTAAAATTTTTGGAAAGGCACATAGTTCTGACATCAGATTTTTGGGATGAATAAAGTTTTAGTGAGTTACATTCTGCTTTTCTCTCTTCTAAAAAAAATAAATGAAACCTTAATCCTACAACTGTATATTAAGTCACTTATTCACTGTGACAGGCAGGAGAACACAGATATAGTAATCTACCAGTCTGGTATCTGGTATGCATTTGGAGTCATGAAATAGATCTTTCCAGGCTGAATGCTGTGCACCCACGCATTGTACAATGCTGTGATTACAATAGGTAGGTGGTTCAGGTAACAGTGAATTTCAGATATGCAGGAGTCCAGTATAATGTGTGGTATGATGTGCAGGATTTTTGTTAGAACGCATCCTGTAATTGCATGCCTGGTATAAGGTCTGATTGCTTTGTCTTTTGCACAAAATTTTTTTGAGAATCCATTTTCAGAGAAATAAATTAATCAAAGCTGATTACATTGTGCACACTCTATTTCTGTAAAGGAAATCAAAGCAATTTACATGAGTTACATTTTTTTTCACAAAACATTGTAAAGCGCCTACAGAACAAAAGTCACTCGGGGGGGTTGGAACTAGATGAACCTTAAGGGCCCTTCCAACCCAAACCATTCTATGAATTTATGATTCTATGATTTGTGACTTCACCTGTATGGAATGCTCATAATGCCTCAGCTTTATGTAGCATATGTTTTAAAAAACTTTGCATTACTTATGGTGAAAATCATAGGCAATGCTTTATGAGTGGTAAGAAAGCCAAGGAGTGCCTGCAAATGACTTGTTAAGTGCAGAGAAAGCTGAACCCTTGGTAGAAGGGTTGTTCAAAATTTTACCAGTCGGTGGCCCATACCACCTTTTGCATGAAATATTCCCCATGTGGATTTACTCTGAGGGGGTAGTGCCACTTCCATTCTTGCCACCCTAAGGCACAGTGAGCAAGTGAGGCTGGATTTTCGTAATTCTAGTCCAGAACTGTCAGACCAGCATTTTCTGTAGCTGGCTATATAGTGCTGGAAAAAACTTAAGTGAAAAGGATAGGCAAATCTGTTTCATTGTACAAGAAATCTTCCAAACTAGCCTTTCTTTTTGTTTTATTATGTCTTCCAGCTAGAAGGGAATCTTCTGTGGTTTGTTGGGGCTCATGGCCTAGACACCCAGACCTTTATTTGGCTCTGTATTTCAACAGTCATAGTTCACATTTAGAAGTTTTACAGGTTGTTTTTTTTTGTTTTATTTTTAAGATGCAGTTGGGAAGATAAGCATGTAGCATGCATGCAATACATCCACCTGTTTATGCTACTTTAGGCATTATGTTATGAGTTACATTAAATCTCACTGAACTGAAAAAATAGTTGTTGTTTTTTCTTCAACTGATTGTTCAGGAGATTTTGCTCATGACAGGAGAGTCCCATAGTCAGTTGGTTTTGATGCTATTACAGATAGAACTGACAAAGGCTTAACCCAGGATTCTAAAATCCAAAACTGAGGAAAAAAAATCTCAGGCTGATGTCAGAAATATTGCTGCTGGGAAAAATTAAGTGTTTTCAATGCTCCCAAATTTGGCTTGCTAATTGTAGCAACTTCCTAATTATGGATTGTGCATATCTTCCTAAGCCACTTCTTTTTTTTTTTTTTTTTAACCAGTAACAAAATAATGCTGTTGACTTTTAAAATATAGCTGGATTATAGATTTGGCATCATGTTGTGATCAGTATGGCATTTCACACCTTTCCCAGAGCTATTGTCTCGAATTGTCAGCAGATATCACTGCAACTGCTTATAAGTCATACTTGAAAGGTTATCTTTGTTGTATTTTTGTAAAGGTTGTAAACTTTCAAAATTAAATACAAATTAAAATTAATTATAAATATACTATCCTGTTCCCAGCTGCTCTGAGCTGGCAGAGTCCAGATTCTCCTGCATTTTACTCAGAAAGGGTGCTGTGCATGCTGGGGGCTTTTTCTTCTGGAAGTTCAGCATAGCACACCTCTGGTAGACTGGTACATACTTACTAGAAATACAAAAAATAGTCACAATTTTCTCTGATGAAATCTGTGAAAATGAGCACAGCAAGACATACAAGTCTGGCCAAAGGCTGGAAAGAAAAGAATTATCTCTTTGTGGCCAAAGTAAGGATCACAGCTACCTCTCCTGTAAATAGCAGTGTGCAGCATGGGAATGCTAAGTCAGCTGCAAAGAATTAATAAGCCATTGTCATGGCTCAGGAAAAATGGAATTGTACTGTGGGGAACTGTGATGGAGTTAAGTAACAAAGAATTAGTCGAGAAAATCACTGAAATTGAAGGTGGGAAGGAATTTATTCTGGTTTCTCTTCAGATGCAAACTTTCCTAATTTCATTGATTTCAAATTAGACTGCAATCAGTCATGCATGTTAAGAGAGAAGGGACAGGAAATCACCCACTGGCTCCTCTGGGCCTTTGAAAATCTGGCAGCTTTATGTGGATGTTTGAATAGGTTCCAAGCTCATTCAAACATCTGACCCTATACTTCTCTATTTTCATCCTATATACTTAGTTTGGCATTTAAGGTTCTTCACCTTCAGTTCTTTATTCTCCAACACAGCATGTCATAGCCCAAACAAACACACAGCATGCTAAATTCTTCCCTGATCCAGACTCCTTTAATGAGGGGAACTAACCCCAAAATTAAAAGATTCAGAACCTCAAAAGTAAAGCATGGCCACACACCTCTAGTCTGAGGGAGAAATCCTTTAAAACTGAAGTACTTTAATTGACTCCAGGGGATCTAGGTTAGTTTACATCAGCATAGGATCTGACTTGAAATGGTTACGTGTCCTGTCTGAAATCATTCAGCACTGGAAACACTGGAGTGGAACTCCTACAAGCAGCAACATCGTTATGAGATTTCCAGTACTTCTTGCTTCAAGTCATGCTGTTTGAAATGAAAATATGCATGCCAGGACTGGGTAATAACTCTGACAGATTCTCCCATTCACAGCAGTGAGAGCTGCAGCTGGGCAGGGTACAGTGAGAATTCCTGTGATCTCCTGCCCCAGCGAATTCCCAAAAACCCTCTCCCAGAATACTGAATCCACTGAAGCAGAACCTTTGCAACAATTTATGGCAGGTTTCTAGGTGCTTAGCAGCCATAGTGCTTTCCTTGTTTATGGCCCATAGTTTTCTCAGCCATACTCTGTAATTTCCTTACTGAGGTCTTACTCTCAGGTCTGCATATATTTACATGTTTTACTCTGTAAGCTTTTAAGCAGCAAATTATACAAAATAGAGGTGAGACCTCTGCTAGTTGAGTCTTCCTTTTATTGTTTCCATTGTAGTCGCATCTGGAAAATAAATAAGAACCTGAATTGACATAAAATAACTGACAGTTCAGGTTCTATAGGTTCATGTTTATGACATGATTGGCCCACAGCCACTGACTATTTCATAGTCTACAAGATGTCCTTGATTTGCTCTTCCACCAGTATGATAACAAGCACATATAATCTTTGCATAAGCTGCTAACAGGCTTCCAGCCTCTGCCTGATTTTACACGTTCAGCTCTTAAATTGTTCTTTGCAGAACTCTCTCAGCTCTCTTAAGTAATCCTTGCATTTTCATCTACATTGTTTTCATCTTTCAGCTGGAGTTAGTTGAATATAAAAAGGAAATAAAGGAAATATAATAAACCAAGACAGTTGTGATAGCACAGAATATTCAAAGCCTTCATTCACAAAAGGAGTGTAATTTTTCTTTCAACAATATACAGATCATTATAAACTAAAGAGAGCTACTTTAACTGCTTTCTGATCTGTAAAAACACCTTCCGCTCCTGCATTTTGAGAGTGAGTTCACAAAAAAACCCCAAACATATAATGATGGTAGCAATAGTGGAACTTCAGGTACATCCATACCAGCCCTTTTAGATCTCTCATCTGCTTTTGTCATCTGAGTCATAAGAGTTTTCTCCTTTTTACAAATCTCACAGAAATAGTTTTGATGTCTGTGGCATGACTCCATTCCTTTCCCATTGAGCATATATTTGAGCCTGATGAAAAATTTTTTTTTCCCCTCAAGGCCCATCGTATAGCCTTCCAAGGGCTCTCATTTTGTTTACTCTCTTGTTAGGAAACAGACAGCTGAAATTTCAGCCCGGTGATGGCTCCATATTTACAGCTCTATTGCAGCTGACCTTGCTAGGGCTACTGAATGTGTAAACAGCTTTTCTAAAGGGGAAAGGCACAAATAAGAGCTGGCTGGAGTTTAGGAGAGAGAGAGAGAGACTGAGGCAAGATGGATAAAACAGGAAAGTAACAGCAATTTTATCAGGAGAATGATTGCTGTTTGTCAATTCACATGGGAGCAGAATCATTGGCTTCTCAGTAGCTGATTCAAAGTCAAATTACATCCCTGTTCATGGAACCTTTCTTTCTCTGCATTCACCTTGTCCAAGAGCTGATTTCCACCTCTTTCCAGTATGGATAATCACTCATTCCAAGTTTTTGCTGGTTTCAGTAATGTGCAGATCGAGCTGCTCTTTATCTTATCTTGAAATAGCAGCCTGCAAAAGATTGTACCTCACACTTGGAATATCTCTGAGAACAACTTTTTGCCTAATATTCTCTGAGGTACAGCAGCTTCCTAGTTTCTAGCTAGAACTTCAACAGCAGTTTCCATCTGCTTGATGATGTAGTCAAAGATGGAATGAAGTGTCAAAATCCCACTGAAATTCAGTATGCTTTAACTTTCGCTAAACTCCTTTCAATTCCACTGAAAGTCTCTACCAGAAGAGCTTAAATAGGAACCGAGTGAATGTGGTTTAATATTCAGGATAGATAGTGACTATTTCTTTTCCTAGAGCAATCTGGGCAAACTGAGAATGAGGCCTGTAGCATTAACATCACTTACTGACAATCTACTTTCATTTTCTGAAAAATCCTAAGTACTTAGGATTCTATCTCTGTGCAGTAATTAAGGAGGGTAAAGGCTATTTTGCTCTTTTGATTAAAAATTGAATTTACTTTGTGTTGATATAAATGCAGGAAATGTAATAGCAAATTAGTTTTTGTTCTTTCCATCTTCATTCAAAAATTAATATTTAGTACAGATTTTCTACTTCATTTTCAGATAATCAGAATACACAAAGCTAGTAAGATTGTATCACCACTTCTTCTCTCAAAGAATTTTTTGTAATTATATGAGAAATGACTCTATATTAACCTTCAAAAGCTACTATCCTTAGTTGAATGGCATCAGAAACCTGGAGTTACACACGGTAGCATTATGATTAGCTTGAGAGCCTGTATCCAGAATATGTTGAGGGTTTGATGCAGTGGATTCATTTAAGCATTCATAGTGCAGGGAGGACAGTGAGGTAGGCTTGATGGAATCATATCAAGACAAAAAGAGACAAAATGGGGATTGGCAACTGCCAGATGTGCTGTCTGTGGGCTGTCATCCACCTAGTTTCAGTAAATGTGAAGTGAGGTTGCTCTTTGGTGTCCAGCCACAAAATGAATGAGCTAAAGAGGTGTCTGGATAAGGTACAGCTAATTATGCACTATAAGACAGGAAGGAGGGAAGGAAGGAAGGAAGGAAGGAAGGAAGCAAGCAAGCAAGCAAGCAAGCAAGCAAGCAATGAGAACAGATTTTTGAGAAGGCTATAGCTTTATGTGCATGAAAAGGTTGAGATTTTAGCTTCACAAAAGTCAGGAAAATCTTGACTTCAGCATAGAGATACGAAATTCAGAAGCAGGTAATGAAATTCAGAGTCAGATAATGATGCATCTTCTCAAAATCATGCTACTGAAAGGAGACACAAAAACCTGATGGAAAGTTCTATAATTGTTTAAAGAGAAGATAAAATGTTTAAAAATTATCCTTACAAAACTGTGAGTCACTCCCACAGGAAAAAACCAAAAACCCCATGCTGTTGTACTGACTCTTACAAGCTCAAAATGTAGCTCTTTGGTTGGAAATTACTGTTTCTAAAGACTATGCTTCACAGGTTCCTACTCAAACAGATGAACTCCAGAAGATACTAATTAATTGCCTAAAAGATGCTTATAAGTTGACCAAGTGAGCAGGGTTAGTGCTTACAGTGTTGTAGATATCAGAACCAGTTAAGCTACGGCAGCTGTGGGCAACATTGGCTGGTTTTTTTCTGACTCTTACATAAGTATGTCAATAAAATTTGCATTTGAACAAGGCCTCCCCTCTTCCTTCCCCCAGAGTAAATTAAGAGGATCATAATGACATAAAATATCAATGTGTTTGGGGGAAGAGCAAAATTACCAAGTCAGCTCATAATTCAGATTCACAAACATTGATGTGGGCTGTGAGGCTGGCTTTATAAAAGATATTTTTATGTTGACAGTCCCTTAATGACAGACTCCAGAGAAGATCTTGGCTTCAGCTTGTTAGCTAGTGATACTCAATAAAGATGACCTTGTTGATTCTGGTTAGGAGAGAGATGATCTGGAACTACTTTGCATTAGTAAAAAGAGAATTTCTCACTGGATTCATAATGAAAACCAACCAAAAAGTATTTTATAAATATTGCAATGATTTTGAGGTACCTTTTGGCTATTCTTTTCAGTTGCAGGTAGAACTGGGACTGGTGAATCAAGAAAAGTAAGTTATGCTAGATCATATAATGGAAAAAAGATTATGTGATAATTTTTTCATATTAATATTTGAAGACATGAAATGGATACTCAGAAAATATGAGGCATTTGAAGCCACTGGAGGCTAAAGTTTAAAGTTATTTTTTTTCTGAAGATTAGATGCTTATTTCAGTATAAGCTTTCACAGTCAGAATACCTGAATGCTTCAGCTGGAAATCTCTGATACTTTTAAAAGATAAAAGAGTAATTCACTCATTCTTTTTCAGTCAACATATTTTAACTTAAAATACTGAGATTTTTCCCTTTTTTTTCCACAAGTTTGTAAAGTATCTTGCACACGCTTCCTGTGTAATATAATTTAAAAGCAGTATAAGAAACTCACTTGATTTACTGAATTTTCAGACATCATGTAATTAGCAAAACTTTTTTGCCACTTGAGTAACAATCTAAGTGTCAACTTCTAGGAAAAAAATTGACAGTATTTCTAGTCAGAGCCAAAACATTAGCCAAAATATTCTTGTCCTTAACTACTTATATCACACTCTTTTTTGAATACCAGAATAATGAATATAATGTATGAAACAGAACAAGTTTCATCCTGTTGTACGTCCTTGTCTGCTGAAACTAAAAAATCTTATGTAAGTAAAAAATACATTCACCGAGGGTTCTTTCCACTCAACAGTGAAATTCTGCATGAAGATAACTCTCCTTTTGCAGAATTCATCAATATCCTATTGAAAATGCACCAGTAAAGTTGCACTTTATTAATTAAATAACCTAAATAATTTTAAACGGATGCATTTCTGGTTAAAATTGCAATAATATAAATTTATTTCTTCTAGAAGCAGATATTTTCAATGCTTATTTAGACTTACCTTCAGTCTCCTGACAGTATAGCCATCTCTTTTTCTGTTTTTTTTGTTTGTTTGGGTTTTTTTCCCTTAAAGTTCCACTGACTATAAAAAATTTGTTCTCTCAGATGCTTTTATCCAGTTATCGGTATAAAGGTTGCCAGAGACTTCAGTGGGAATCTAATCACACCCCAAATGTATGCCCAACTTGAAACTAAGGTGCAAAAGATTAGTTCATTCAATTAAATCCTCTGGGATGTTGATTGTGCCCTAGTATGTGTTTGCACAGAACCCAGCACAAAATAGCATGACTGGAGTCTTTGTGTGATGAAAACTGAATAAGCACTCAATCGAGGCTTTGCTTCTGAAACTTCACCCCAGAGACAGAAACCACTCTGTGGTCTGTTTGCTGCCTCCTTTGCTCCTGGCACTTGGGTCTCATGTTAGCTAGGGCTTGCCATTCTGAAAATGCTTGTTAAGACCAAAAAACCCCGATTTTTTTAAAATTTTATTGTCCCAATGGATAGCTATCTCAAAGCATACAGCACTGCTATACTAATGAAGACTAAAATTCAGTTTAGATAAATCAGCAGTTTTCATCATTGTACACTTCTAAAATCTCTCACATGAAATTTAGGCTCCATCCCCATCTGAAGATGTTAAAAACTAAGGTGTAGGGTTACATTTTACCAGGTAAAAATAAGTCATTTTCTGCTACTTCATTTATTGAAAACTAACAAAAATAACATATATAACATAAATAGCTAATAATCTAGGTTGTTTATTAATCCTCTATGTGCTGAAATTTCTACTTCAGATCCCTGTTGTGTGAGCAATTTGTGACATGAATTCTTATGGGATGCAAAGGGAAAAAAAAAAAAAAATGTTCTTTTTCTGTTTATTTTGGAGCAAATGAAATGTTGGTTTTTAAAGTTGCATTAAAAATCAGATAAAACCAGTTTTTATCTTTATGCGTCTTTGGGAAAAAAAAATTCTACCTCAAGAAATTTCTTTAACAAAGAGAACATTATTTCAGACTCTAACATTTCTGTCTGCCTATTATCATTAGTCATAAGCTAAGCCCTGCACTAAATGTCTAGTGAGCACAGATAATGTTCATTTTGTCTGGAAGACAGGTTGCCGCCTGTCAAGGAGAGATGGAATAAATGACAGGTTTGGACTCTGTGCCTTGCAGGCATATTAGGCTAAGAAATCGCCAACATGATGAAAAATTATTTTGTCAAAAATTTGTAGGTCACCCATCATTGTCTAATGTATTCTGTGATTAATTGCTAGCATAGATCAGCATTATGTCTTTCCAGTGAATCGCTTAATTGTTGCCTGCTTCATGCTCTTAATGTAATGACGAGGCATCTGGTCCTTTCACATGTGCTTTTAAATGCCAGCTTTTGCATCCAGGTTACGGGAACTGTAACATTAAACTTAAAGAACTAGTTGAAATTAAAACTTCCGGAAATCCGCCTGTTCTAGCTTTTTTTTTTTTCCCCTTTTTTTTTTCCTTTTTTTTTTTTTTTTTTTATGGCCATGTGCACGGTAGGCTGACTGTTAGTGTTAATGTATGTAGATTTTATTTCTGATGAGTGATTATTTGACTGCTCATTTTACGAAGATTTATGGTGTGCTTTCTATCTCCTGACTGCAGTGCTACTCTTATCTTTAATAAAAGAGATGAGGACATTAATCAGCCTTTGTCAGGAGTCCTGACTAAGACATTAAATGTACTGTATGGGATAGGTAAACACGCTCCAGATCCTTCTCTACTCCAGTAGATCAGGCAAAAAAACACTCATTATATTTATCATAATTTCACATCTGCTGTTTTTGAAGCAATGTACCATGAGGCCATAAACTGTATTACAACTGTGCATAAATTCAACTGATTTGTGGCTGGAGTAACTAATTCCTAAAGTACATTTTAGAAAAACAAGCAGTGAGCCCTGAAATTGCAATTCCATAAAGGCACTAAATTACTGACTGCAGAATCAAGAATTTGCTTGATGTGATTCTGCAGTGACCATTTTATAAAAAGTGACAGTGTGCCTGTGATTGAGTCAATAAAATAAGGACGAGTGAGCCGTACACTCAAACAAGATTAAAGAGAAAGAGAATGACAGAGGACAGACACATGGGATATAAATAGAGGAACGTGTAATGTTCCCCCCTCCAAAAATGGTTTTAGGAAGTAGCTATTAATAAAAAGGGTGTTAATTTGTAAGTAATAGCGCAACTATGTGAGAAAAATAGATGTTTTTACGTAATTTTTCGTCAGATTCAGTATTTCTGTAAACAAGTATACATTTTTTTATGGCAAAGGGGTTGTAGCTCATATCTTATAAGACACCATTTGCTTAAAAAATTACTGGATTCTCTCATCTGAATATCATAAATAGCTTGAGCAAAATCAGTGGGACCGTACCAGCCTCTAACAGTGATAATCAGACAAGCAGTCAGGACTGCACCTTTTGAACTGGATCTTTCTTAAGTTGAAAAGAATGTACTCTTAGGGAGTCCTGAGATGTGATATTTCATCAGCAGCTGAATGGAGCTGCTTTTCCTGCTTATGTTTCAAAGCAAAAAAGTGACATGAACAGCAAGGTTGCCCCTGGCTCACCCCAGACCTTTGCTTTACCACTCCTGGTGGCAAAGCAAAGAGAGGTCAAAAGACTCAGAAGCTGCTCAAGTACAGGATGTCCCAAGTACTATCAGTTCTCAACATTTGATGTTCATTTTTGGTCAGGCCAAACTGAAAAGCTTTAGAATTTCAATTAATGGTGTTACGAGATGGTGCTTTCCTTTATATCTAGTTGTTGCTCATAGGCAAAAAACATTCCCTTGGAGTACTTAAAAATTAAAACATTTTTGACCTCTAAAAGAAGTAGCCTTCATTTATGATAAGCATTGCTCTCTTTGTATCAGGAGATGTATAAAAAAACAAAACAAAGCTGCAGTATGGGATACTTTTAAACATCCTCCTCTCAGGAGTTAATGGCTATTCAGTCTGTCAACAGGCCCTAGTGTGTGTTGGTGGAAACATACATTATGTTCACTTTGGAAAAGGAGAGTAATATAATACCCTCTGGTGTTGTTAATAAACGTGTATATAGCTTAGCTTTAGTACTGTTCTTGACCGCAGTCTGCTAAGCTCAGTCCACTCTTGTGGTTATAAATCTGAAGGTATTATGCTGAATATCTTTCTGCTCTGTCCATGAGAGCAAGACAAAAAAGTGTTTGCTTGATGCCAATGCATAGTTTCTATCTAATAGCATCAATCTGTGCATCACTGAGTGTTTCTTTTCCTGACCTTATTACTTTACTGAAATTAAGCTTGAAACAATCTGATGTCAGATACTGTATATCTACTTTTATTGCTAGCCTTGCTGGGCCTCTCCATATTGCTAGTGCTGCATCTCATTTTAGATAGGTTGAACCACATATATATTCTCTAGTTTATTGAAAGCCTGATAGATTGTTTTCCACATTCCACAATGGCAGGCCAGCCTTTTTCATGAACATTGGAGAACAAATGTAAATTCAAATATGTACAGCTGACCAAAATTCATAGGTTTTTTCTTGGCACTACAAATAAATCCAGCCTTTCACTAGATATGAGTAAGAATAGTACAGTGAAGTTGGCTTCAGTTCAGCTTTTCTGATTCAGTGGCAGTTTCAAATGTATTTGGAGAATCTGTAAAAGTTGATTATGATAGATTCAAAAAGATTTGCTTAGGCAACAAAGTCACACCAGAACGAATTTGAAGGATTGAATAAAATGCAAAATACTTTCAAACTGAGGCAAGCTTTTGCTGTCTATCCGGCCCCCACTTCCTTGCTTTCTCACCCCATTATGGTGGAAACTTAGCAGCTTGATGCAGAGTCCCACTGTAGTCTAATAAAATTCAATGATAAAAATCTCTCAAAATCACCACTGAAATACAACTAAAATTATTCTTAGGACCATGTCTAGGGATTAATATATTTAGAAGATACCAAATATTTACACATCTTTTCCTGAACCTAAAACAGACTGAAAAACAGTCAAGACTCAGGCAGAATAAGAGGAAAAGTTTTTTTCCTAGCAATATAACCTCCCCTATTTCATACCCTTGCTGTACCAAATCCATATGGAGCAGATGGTCTGAAGGAAGACAGATGAATGAAAGGAAAATGCCCCTCCAGCTGCAGCAGATGCAGGTTGACTGGGCACAACTGACCGAAACCTCTTTGAATGGTATCCTGGGTGGATCTATTGACTTGCTCTGACATAGTGAGTTCTAATGCCATGTGGAGTTTCCTATCCATACTTAGAAAGATAGCTGTTGTTTAAGGGGATTGAGCCTTCAAAAATACTACAAAATCCACTGGCCAGGCCAACAATAGGAAGCAGCCTGCGAATTGTCAGGGTGTGATGTGGCTCTGGCAGTGTGCTCACTGCATGCAGCCAGCTCTGTTAGCAGCAGTGCTGGGAGCTGGGTCAGGACCTCTCTCAAACGAGGGCAGGGGAAGATCCTGGTTTTAAAAGAATTGCTGCTGCTCACTTGTTTGTGCAGCCAAGAGCATCTGATGGCTGAAAAGATCCACCCACACTCCCTCCAAACCCACCTCCTTTCTCATGATGCTTTCATGGTAGCAAAGCCAGGAAGTGTTGGGGTCAGGGGAAGTGTGAACACACGCTGAGCAATCTGCGTTTGATGCAACATATACTATCCCTGCCTGCTGAGACAGCATGAACACCTGCTCTGGAGGCCAATTCCTTCACTTAGCTACTTAAGCACTGTTTGACCCTCTGCAGGACTTCTCTCATCATGGCATGTACTGAAAAATAAAAAAGACCACTGGTTTCAAACCAATGCTTTCTGTAGTTTTGTCATTTTGCAAAAGCCTCTTTTTCCTGTTTCCTTACACATCTAATTCTTCACTCAGCTCCCAAGGGAGAGAAATAGTAGAATGAGAAAGAAGTGTTTACTGATAAAAATAAACAAAACATACTTATTCGTATGAAATAATGCAATCTCCAAAATATTGTGCTGTGTATCAGCAAAAGACATGCCTCAGATTTTTAACTCCATACTTCCTGTACAAAAAAAATACCAAACCACAAACAAAGGCAATTTCCACCCCTCTATATTTACCTTCATTGTTTCTTGTTTCTCTCCAAATGCAACAAAACTACATTTTATTCTCCTTGAAAAACTGGCATGATATGAAAAGGGAGAAAGAATGTAATGGTACCTGACTGTTAGTGGGTATGGACTTGTCTGCAGTGAGGGGCAACTGCATTCTACTGTGGGCATTTTCTTTTAGCCTGCTGTTCTGCTCTTCCCAAGCTAGGGGATGATGAGTTTGAAGGAATTAAGATGCTACATGAGAGACCATTGACAAGTAGATGATTAATTCACAGGAAGTGTTGTACAGAACCAGCTATGTTACCTGGCTCGCTTACCTTTGAAATCTGCATATGCAGAAAGAGGGAATTTATGGGGGTTAGAATGTAGGGGTTTCTCAACATGGTGATTATGCAGGACTGTAAAAGTCCACCTGGGAATTTATCTGCTACTTCTGTGGATAATTATTTTCAGATAGTCATCCATAAGAGCACAGTAACTTTTTAATGTTAATACAGAATATAGATTTCTATTTACAAAATGCAGTACATACACTCAGTTGAACATGTCCAAACACCTATTCTGAGTCATGTGTTAGATTTGTCTCATGCCTAATCTATTTTTTCTTGGAAAAAAAAATCTGTTTAATGTTGTTATTTACACTTAAATATGCGTGTATGCAACTTAAAAGGAGACTGAGTGGTGATGACTTCCGAGTAAAGCAAATTTATGTACAACTGAGAGTCTTTTGGATGATCTAAACAACACACACATAGAGCCACCAGAACAAAGGGACAAACAACAGCAAAAACAGTGAGGTCTTTGTATGTGACAATATTTTAAAAGCACTTCCAGTGTCTTCCTACAATTTTGGTCATATCATCTCAAGCTTATCTCATTTACAGAAGCACAGTGCTGAAGGAAGTGAGACCCAGTGCCTGAAGATTTAATCAGTTATTAATTAACATGTTGTACCAGTAGCTCTTGTGAAATGGAATGTAGCATATTCATCACTGTAAATAGCTGATTAAATTTATAGTTTAACATTAGGTATTTGGATATTTCTGTCATACTGTTACTGTTCTTTGCTATGCTGACTGCAAAATATAATAACTTCTAAGCAGTGTGTAAAACAAAGTGCTCAATTCACTTTATTAAAATATCCAATAATAATTGATTTAAAGGCAATAAAATGTGTTCATTAGAGGGTTTATATTCAAGAAATATTGAAAGTATACCTAAAACTGTCACTTTTATTGTGAATGAACAGGATAATATAATTTGAAAAGAGTGTGATCATACTAAAGATTTGTCCTGCAGCATTATCTGATAGCTCGTAAAGTGCTGAAATTTAATATGATGCTTTCAGTCAGTTTAATTGAAATTTAATTGCCACTTTGGGCAGAAGGTTTAGATCTGATCAATAAAATATTAAAGATTTTGTGCTTTCACTTGGAACAATTTCTAAGCCAATGCATCAAGTGTAGCCTATGTTTTAGGAAATATTTGTTTGTTATAATTCACATAATGTTCAACACCACTTGCTAATCTGAATGTTAACTCACTGCACAGATAAATAGTGGAAATAATAAAGCTATAGTTGATCCATTTAATTACAACAAGATGAAAGAAATAACGGTCACCTTCAGATTCATGAGAAAGGCATTAATGTAAAAGAGCTATAAATATTTTGAAATGTCAGACCTCAGAAAGACAGAGTCCAACATGAGCCTAGCTGTAAATCAGGCACATAGAAGGACCTTGAAAAAAAGATGGTTCTTTGGTATTTTAGAAATAATTACTAATACAAAAAGGGTAATGATGAACCTATAAATTACATTAAAAAGGGCCATTAGAGGAGGATTAGTTTATAAAGCTGAGAGATGGTTCTTGAAAATTATCCTGCGAGTTATTTCTTCTTTTCATTTCTTATTATTCACGATCCCCAAAATTATCTGATTAATGATAAAATAATTGATTGCTACTTTGCAATTCAAATGCAATGGCCAACTTTGATTCTCCCTTTACTGTAATCTATACTGCACTTTCATTTTTATTCATCTTTTTTGGTGGCAGTGTGAAGGGGATTTTTCTAACTTGTTCTTTATAACATGTAGGGGCAACCTCAGTCTAAGCAGCACTGGCACTGAATTCATCTGTGCATGTGGCTCAGGTCCCTGAATGCCACTTCTTCATGTCTGGAGAGAAGCTGGTCCCTCTGCTTCTCCATCCTTTTCCCACCTAGGCACATGCACTGTATTCAGTGACTGGCTACCATTCATGAGAGTTTTCATCCATTCAGATAATGAGCACTGCTGCAAACAGCATTGTCTGAGTTGAGCACTGATCTGTCAGTAGTAGAGTAAGAGGCTGGGGAGGATCTGAGGAAAAACCTGTCTCATAGGTATGTATGCTATGATGGCAATTTCACGGCAAGTTACTGCGTGCTTGAATAAATCGTGATTTCCAGTATATGATTTTTTTACTTAAGATTGATGCAGGCACACACGGAGCAGAGGATGGCACTCCACAGCATGGAAAACATCTGATTTATGTTGCTGGAGGTGAGAGAAACAGAAACACAGCAGGATCACCTTTTTGGCCTGAAATCAATGGCATCTATAGTGCTATGTCCCAAAGATTATGAGAAAAGATTAAAAAGTATAATCATTGTCACTTCCTCTCCTACAGCAATCAACCATTAGCTGGAGAACTGATGAAAAAGCCCATTCAAAGCCCTCTGAAGATTGCAGTGTTCCCACTTCTCTGGGGTTTCCCTGTGGGAACTTGAAGTTGCAAATGCAGATCTCTGAAGATCATTAACTTTTATAAACTTAACCACTTTTGAGTGGTTGCCTGCTTCTGCTGACAGAGGTTTGTCTCTATTGTTGTGAGGGGCAGGGTGTGCTCTGAGAGCTATTTAGGTCTTTGAAAATCTGACTAGCATAAAAAACACAATATCAACTAATCTGATAGCTAATAACACATGCCTGCTAAAATGAAACATTTCCCACCTTTCTGCCTTCAATGAGAATTCCAGGCCTCTAGTTAGAAAATAAGAAATTTTTACTCATTAATTGAATAACACTGATGGCAACAATCTTGGGAGGCAAATTGGTTGGATGGGTAGAATTTAGAAGTCAAAAAAGAACTAACATCACACTGCTATCCTTGTTGGATCTTTTTCTCTATGCCTTTCTCTGTCGACAGGTTGGGAAGATGATACTTCTTCACCAACTCACATGTTATTATTGTAATACCAAGTAAAATAATACTCTCACAGACTTCAAAAACTGTTAGGTGCTACAGAGTCCGACCAGTATAGGCCTATGGCAGTAGTTTTTAAATGATCTTTCTTTTCCAACTTGGCAATCATTTCTTCAAGTTCTTCAAGATACATTTCTCTGGGAATATTTATTTGGAAACTGTAATTCCTTTCTGAGAGTAATGAAGATGGGAAGAGGGAAGCAATAATTCTACATGCTGCAAATTGCACCTGGCCATTACAGCTCTAAGCAAAATGATACTCCTTCTCACCAAAGCAGCAAGAGGTACAAGCTCCTTTTCTAAACTACTGAGACAAAACATGGTTAGAATGCAGGATTCATTTTGTCCTTTCAGGACACCAAATTTCTTTCTTAGGTCGCCATAAGTACCTTAGGCTCCATTAAAAAATGCAAAGGATTTTTTTAATGCTCTGATGATAAAAATTCAGGCAGAAACCCCCAAATCTTTATTATATAATCCCAAAAGTTTGGCAAAGGCCAGATGTGGACTTGGCTTGGATTAATAAAAAGGTAAAAGCTGACTCTGACATTCTGTTCAGGTAATTATTTGGATTTTCAGTCTCCCAAAATGCTTTCATTAACCCTAGTTTTTTTTTCAGACTGTTGCTAGAAAGTGCTGTGCTTCAGCTTGAATTTTATGCACTCTTTTTTTCAGACTAAACCACGGTCCTTAATGCATACAAACCTCATCCTTCAATCAAAATATTTTTTTATACACACAACTAGCATTATATTTTAGACAAAAGCAGTTCCTTCATTTGTTCCTGTACTTCCTCACATTCCTACTTCAAGGGTACATTTTTCACCTGGAAGACACTAAAACTGGTGTCACCTTTTCTCTGCATTGACAGTAGAGGAATAAAATGGTTGTGCTGAAGCATCTTGTATTTTCTCCTAATTTATCACAACTACATATTGCACGGGAACTTAAGGTGGAGGGAGAGAGGGAAGGAAGATGCGCAGCTGATAGACAGCACCTCTACCTTGCAGAAGATTCATTCCACTGCACATTTTGAATCTGCTGACAAGAAACTTGCAGCACAAGTAATCAGAGCCTTCACAAGATTGATTTTGTCCCCTGCTGGTATATGGCATACAGGGGAAAAAGGTTCTCATCTCTCAGCGTAATCTTAACTATTTAGAAGCCATTATTGCAGGATTACAAATCATCTGAATACCTTTCTTGTGAAACTTAGTTATTTATTAGCAAGTCCAGCAAATTAGTCAGGTAACACTATATAGTGTTCCAGCCCTGAAACTCTTATTCACTGTGCTACTGGATTATTCTTCCAATTTGCAAATGGTATTAAATCTAAGAAATTCTGTAAACAATACTGTGTAGTGCTGAGTGAAAATACTCAACTTCTTTCCACCTGTTTTTTCTAATTGCAGAGAAGATTTACCAGGCTACATATAAAGTTGACTTTCAAAGTGACTCAGACGAAATTGCAGATGTATTCTGCCCTAGGTTTGTAAGAAATACTTAAAGTCAACTTGTCATAGAGACTAAATTGAATCTACTACCTATACAGCTTGCAAAGGGAAGATGTAGGAAAAAAAGGAGAAGCATGAGATTTATCTGATGTTTGGTTGATGTATGGCTATATAAAATCTTAAGTAATACAGATAATGTCACACAATATTGCAACACATATTTTCAGTTGAACATTATAAGACAATAAGGCATAAATGGAAATTAAAAGAAAATCTGAATGGTTGTCAGGGAACACTTTTTCATTCAGAGAATCATAAACATATGGAATGGTGTGTCAGGCAAACTTTCTGAGATAAGAAGAAGGGAGTAATTACAAAATGGATTTATATCCTGAGGAATAAAGTACAGACAATGGAAAAGAGCTTTAAGTTAAATGATTTTTAACCCTCACTAGAAAAAATGCTCATGATAATCGTATTTAATAGGTTCCATCTAATTTGCTGAAGTTTGCCATTTGTTCTTTGGTCAGCAATAAAATATAAGTAGACATATGTAAGTCATCTACCCATGTTCAGAGCTACCATGTACTTTTAATACATATCAGTATATCAAAACACAAACACAGAAACTGAGTTATGTTCTGTAGTTCTGTCCCTACTGAAATAAATTACTTGTTGATGTGAAGATATTGGACACTCAAAGAATACAAATTTTTGATATTAGAAAATATAGCACTCAGAGTGACTTCTTTGTAGTGATGTGTAAAAATAAATAATTTCAATAGATATATTAATATTAAAAGAAAGCCCTTTAGAAAAATGCAAACCAGACCATTTTCCCATCATTATTCCAAAGCAGGGCAGGGTGGGGAAGGATGTCATTTCGCCTTTAATCCACTCGAAGAGATGTAGGAAGGAGCAAAAAATTTTGTAGAACCTTTTTAGTCCTCAACCTTGACAGTAACCATGGGTTCACAGGTTCAGTGTTTCCTCATAATGTCCCATTACACACACAAACTATATTGCTAAATTCAATAACACAAACTCTATTTACATTAAGACTCCAAAGACCTAGAGCAAGACATAAGTGTTACTTAATTACTTAGAAGAAAAATCCACATATGCAACCAACAAATCCTACTAGAGTTGTGCTTAGTGGTCTGCGCATTTCTCTCGGTCATTCCTCAACTTCCCAACCTTACTTGAGGCTTTACTAGACAGAACTCACTCTATTTACCTCAGATTTTCTTCCTTGGTTAGAAAAATAGGAATAGAGAGCTTGCTAACTAAATGAAAAGGGAGCATGCACATCAAAATGTCTTGCCAAACATTCCCAAGCTCCTAACGGGCTGCCAGGGGTGGTGTTGGAATTGCCATCCTTAGAAGTATTTAAAAACTGTGTAGATCACAGAATCACACAATGTTTAGGTTGGAAGAGACCTTCAAGATCATTCAGTCCAACTTTTGACTAACAACGTAGTCAGCTATTAAACCATGTCCTTAAGGACCAGGTCTAAATGCCTTTTAAGTGCCCCTAGGGATGGTGACTCCAGCGCTGCCCTGTGCAGGACATTCCAGTGTCTGACAGCCTCCTCAGTGAAAAAAAGTTTCCTAACATCCATCCTAAACCTCCCTTGTTGCAGCTTCCATCCATTCCCTCTGCTCCTATCACAGTTTGCTAAGGAACAGAGGCTTTGTCCCTCCTTGCTCCAACCTCCCTTGAGGTAGCTGAAGAGAGCTCTAAGGTCTCCTCTCAGCCTCCTCTCCTCCAGACTGAACACCCCCAGCTCCTTCAGCTGCTCCTCACAGGACTTGTGCTCCAGGCCCTTCGGAAGCTTTGTTGCCCTTCTCTGGAGACTCTCCAGCACTTCTGTGTCCTCCTATAGTGAGGTGCCCAGAACTGAACGCAGTGCTCAGGATGCAGCCTCACCAGAGCTGAGTACAGAGGGATGATCATCTCCTTATTCCTGCTGGCCACAATGTTCCTAATACAAGCCAGGATGCCTTTGGCCTGCTTGGCCACCTGCACACACTGCTGACTCGTATTAAGTCAACTACCAACCAATGCCTCCAGGTCCCTTTCCAACTTGCAGCTCTCTAACCACACCTCCCAAAGTCTGTAGCTCACCATGGGGTTGTTATGACCCAGATGTAAAACCTGGCATTTGGCCTTGTTAAACCTCATGCAATTACCCTTGGCCCATTGGTCCAACCTGTCTAAATCCCACTGTCAGGTTTCCCTACTCTCCAGCAGATCACCACAGCCACTTAGTTTGGTGTCATCTGTAAATTTACTGAGGGTACACTCAATCCCCTCATCCAAATCATTAATGAAGAGATTAAAGAGAAGAGACCCCAGTACCAAACCCTGGGGGACACTACTCATGACTGGTCGCCAGCCATATTTAGTTCCATTCACTACCAACTTTCAGCCCAACCATCCAGCCAATTTTTTATCCAGTGCAGGCTATATTTATCCAAATCAAGTGCTATAAGTTTCTGAAGAAGAATGCTGTGAGAGACAGTGTCAAAAGCTTTACTAAAGTCCAGATAGCCCACAGCTCTTCCCTCATCCACTAGGTGACGCATCTTGTAGAAAGAGATCAGGTTAGACAGACAGGACCTGCCTTTCATAAACCCATGCTGATTGGGCCTGACCACTTGGTTATCTTGTATGTACTGTGTGATGGTACTCAAGATGTCCTGCTCCATAACCTTGCCTGGCACCAAGATCAAACTAACAGGTCTATAGTTCCCTGGATCATCCTTTCAGCCCTTGTATATGGGCATTACATTTGCCATTTTCCAATCAATAGGGACATACCCAGTTTGCCAGGACTGTTGATAAATAATGGATAATGGCTTGCTGAGCACTTCTGCCAGCTCCTTTAGTACCCTTGGGTGGATCCCATCTGGGTCTATAGACTTGTGCACATCCATGCAGCACAACAGGGCACTGATCATTTCCTCCCGGACAATGGGGCCTTCATTCTGCTCCCCATCTTAGTCTTCCAATTCAGGGAGCTGTACCCTCAGGGAGCAATTGTCACTGATGAAGGCTGAGGCAAAATGAGCACTCAGCACTTTGGCCTTTTCCATGTCATCAGTCACATTCTTCCCCCCCAGGTCAAGTAGAGGGGGAAGACTGTCCTTAGCTCTTCTTTTGCTATTTACATATTTATAAAAACTCTGTTATGTTTAATGACACTGGCCAGATTTAATTCAAGCTGAGCTTTGGTCTCTCTAGTTTTCTGCCTATATATCTTTGCAATAACTTTGTAATCTTCCCAAGTTGCCTGTCCTTCCTTCCATAGCCAATAGACCTTCCTTTTTTCCCTGAGTTCTGCCCAAAGCTCCTTGTTTGGCCAGGCTGGTCTTGTACCGCTCTGGCTCATTTTAAAATGCACAGGTACAGTTTGAGCCTGTGCCTTAAGGACTTCCCTCTTGAGGATTGTCCAGCCTTCCTGGACTCCTTTGTCCTTGAGGACTATATCCCAGGGGATGCCACCGAGCAATCTACTGAACTTATCAAAGTCTGCCCTCCAGAAGTCCAGGGAGGAAGTTCTATTGACCTCCCTCCTTACTTCCCCAAGAATTGAAAACTCAACCATCTCATGGTCACTTTGTCCAAGATGACCACCAACCTTTATATCTCCCACCAGTCCTTCCCTGTTCACAAACAGTAGAACCAGCACTGAGCTTTCCCTAGTTGGCTCAGTCACCAGCTGTGTTAGAAATTATCTTCCACACACTCCAAGAATCTCCAGGACTTCTTCCTGTCTGCAGTATTACATTTCCAGCAGACATCTGATAAATTGAAGTGTCCCACAAGAACAAGAGGAAGTGAATCTGAAACCTTACCCAGCTGCTTATAGAACAGCATCAACCCATCAACCTCCTCGCCCTGGCTGGGTAGCCTATAACAGACCCCTGTTATATCTGCCTTGTTGCCATTCTCTCTGATTCTTACTCATAAGCATTCAACCCTACCATCACCATCGTTAATGTGCTCAAGACAGTCAACACCTACCCTAACATAAAAGGCCACACCCCCACCTCTCCGTTCCATGCCTATCCCTTCTGAACAGCCTATAGCCATTTAATCCAGCGCTCCAAACCATGTTTCTATGATGTCAATTTTATTATAGTTTTCTTGTTGGACAAGAGCTTCAAGCTCTTCCTACTTGTTGCCCATGCTACATGCATTAGCATAAATGCATTTTGGCTTCTGTACCTTTCTGCATGGGAGGGGGTCTACCCCCAACTTGGAGTTTCTCAGGTCCCAACAAGTATTTCCCTTGCTCATCTCTGACTGATTTATTATTGTGTACAGTAGTGTTCATGTACTTCAGCTGGGCTGCTAATTTCACTCTTTAATTTGAGCTTTCCACCCTTAGGCTCATCTCTGGAGAGCCTGGTTTCAATCCCCTCCCTCTCCAAACCTAGTTTAAAGCCCTCCTGATCAGCCCTGCCAACTTATGGACTACAGACCTTTTGGCCCTCCTAGATAGCTGAAGCCCATCTGATTTGAGGACACTAGGTAGCATGGAATTTGCCCCATGATAAAAGAACCCAAACCCCTGCACTTGACACCAGGCCCTCAGCCATGAATTAACCTGATGGATCTTCCTGCCAGTTCCCTCATCCATTGCTGTCATTAGAGGGTTGGAGGAAAACACATCTTGTCTCATCCTTTAACTTGCTGTCCCAGAGTCCCCAAATCTCTTGTGACTGCTTTTTTAGATGTTGATAATAATTCATCGCTACCTACCTGGAAGACCAAAAGTGGGGAGTAATCAGAAGGTCTCACCAGAGCTGGAAGTTTACTTGTGATGTCCCTTATCCTGGCCCCAGGGAGGCAGAAAACTTTCCTATGAAGTGGGTCCGGTTTGCATATTGGGCCCTCTGCACCTGTCAAGAGGGTGTCACCCACAACAATGATCCTTCTTTTATCCTTTTTGGAATGTGTTAAGATTGTTGGTTTAGAGTGAGTTTGCCTTGATGGGCATTTCAGCCTATGTGAGGTATTCTCAGCACTCTCTGCCATTTCCTTCCGCAAGGCCCTGTACCTGTTCTGCAGCACCTCTGAGGGTGGGAGGTTCTGGAGGTAACACCTGCCCTGTTTGTGGCATCCAGCTGGGACCTGTTCCCCTTGTCCCTTCTCCTGTAATATGTCTTTGGATGACTGGGAAGCTTCCTGGGAGAACTGAGGATCAGAGTGAGTTTGCTTTGATGGGCATTTCAGCCTATGTGAGGTATTCTCAGCACTCTCTGCCATTTCCTTCCGCAAGGCCCCGTACCTGTTCTGCAGCACCTCTGAGGGTGGGAGGTTCTGGAGGTAACACCTGCCCTGTTTGTGGCATCAAGCTGGGACCTGTTCCCGTTGTCCCTTCTCCTGTAATATGTCTTTGGATGACTGGGAAGCTTCCTGGGAGAACTGAGGATCCTGAGATGATAACTATTCCTGTGGTTCCCTAAGATTTGCCTCCTGAGTCATTTTAGTGGCAAGCAGGCTCTTAAAACACTCATCTGGCTCCATCTTACTCTCTCTGATACTCCTCAACCTGCTCACCTCCTTCCTGAGCTCTATCCTGCAGCACTGCCACCCGGCAGAGCAGATCATCCCTCTGCTCACATCGGACATATGCACGGTCACAGCTGCCCCTAGCTCCCATGGAAAGGCTGCAGCATTCCCAACACTGTGACCTGGACAGACACATCCTTCTGCGGAGGCACCCTCCGAGTACTCACATCCATTTTAGTGGGTGCTGGGAGCACAGTCTCCTTCCTCCGAGTAACCACCCTGTGGCCCAAACCAGGACACACCCTCACTCTAGGAGTAACTTGCAGCTCCGTACCGCTCTTCCTGCCCTCACAATCCCCTCCACTGCCCCTTCCCTGCACCCCATGCTCCTCAGGGGGGTTCAAATGCCCCCGTGGCCGTCTGGTCACACCCCCTGCCGCGCCTGATTGGCTGAGCCAGTGGTTCTGGTTCCATGAGCTCCGGACCCCTTCGGTCTCCCTCGGTCTGGGTCAGTCCCTGGCTTTACCTTGTGTTTTTTCTCTCTCCCACCACCTCTGCTGGTCGCCAAACCGATAAGGCACTTCAGGACATGGTCCAGTGGTCGTGCTGATACTGATATCGATAAATGTATTTTATTTTATTTTCTGGGGTGGGATGTTGGCAGGTGGACAGGGTGGTTGTAGAAGTCCTTTCTAACCATGACAATTCTGTAGTGAAATGAGGCAACCAGGTGCCACTAATTGCCAGGGAGTGGGCATGAGCTTGTGTTAAGCCCACCTGCGCCTGATTAAGGCAGGCCCCCACTGCGCATGAGCAGGATTAGGGGGCCAATAAAAGGTGAGCTTCCAAACACAGGCTCAGCTCAGTCCTGAGCAAGTCAGTGGAGAGATTGGCTGCTTTGTCTCAGCACTGCACTACCTTTGTTGTGCCACTAGAGCTCGTCACCGTTAGGGTGAGGCTCTGAGTCTCAAACCCACAGCCTCAGCATTGCTCAGGTTTGTCTGTATAACTGCGTGCTAACCGGCTGCGCCACTCAAGCCTCACCCTGCGCAGTTAGGGCCTGCCTTAATCAGGCACAGGTGGGCTTAACACAAGCTCATGCCCACTCCCTGGCAATTAGTGGCACCTGATTGCCTCATTTCACTACACAATTCTGGGATTCTATATGTTTTTTCCTAAGCTTTCCTGGCCAGGAATTCACATGCATATGCTACACAGCTACTGTGCCATGAAGCTGCATCTTGACCTTCCCCCACAGTGTTACTCAAATGGTTCATATATGGAGGGTAAAGGCAATTTGGTCATTGTAGAAACTTTTCTACAATGCACAGTGAGTGCAATGAACCAAGATCACCATATGTGAACTATGGCCATTTGTCTAGGAGTCTGGGACACTGGGCACAACTGCTGTAATTATGCCTTCCCCAAACAGTGGCTATGGAAATACTAGAGAAATGAACAACTTTGTAATATTCTGCCTAAAAAAAAATTATTTGAGTGAAAAATAGAAATAGATGGGACTAGACACTCAAAAGTCCTATTCTAAATAATTTCTTATGCTGAGGATGAAGCAAGATCAAGTACATGTCATGGCACTTGAGAAAAAAAATAATATTCATTTCATACTTCTGAAAGCAAAGACATTGTCCAGTAAGACATGCTAATGAGCAAACCATGTGTTTAGAGATCGGAAAGGTTAGATTTAAAAGAGTATGAACCCTGTTTGTACCTATTATTAGGAGATCATCAATCATAGTTATTTCATAACCATAACAAAATCCAAACTTAAAGCAGCATGACAGGCATCAGAGACACCTATATTATCAAAATGGGACCAAACTGACTCCAACTTTACCTCTGAAATACCTCCAGTAACACAGGACACAGATTTCAGCACTGCTTTTTTACAGTTAATGAAGGGCAGGGGTCCAACTCGTAAATCATTGGATGTAATTCCCTTTGGATTTCTGAGACTTCATGAAGAAAAGGGATTAAACTCAAGCAAGGAAGCACCACAGTTCAGACCTATATTGACTCTGCTCCACTTCATCCATGCAAATTGAATATATATATAAATATAATAAATATATAATAAATAAATATAATAACTATATATAAGTATAATAAATATATAATATATATTAAAAAAGGAAATAGATATGGATTTCATTGCAAGAAGAAAATATTAGTACTAAAATCAAGTCAAGCATGTCACATTCACCATAGCCTTCCATCTGAATGGTTTTGCTGGACAAGAAATTGTTGTGGCTGTGGGAAAACAGAGTCTTCTCACTTTCACAGTTATTGGATAGAGGGTAAAAAAAACACTAAGTAGCAATCTGAGTTTTTTTATATCAATGGGAAATCATGGCATGAAGTTCCCTTAAATTATTACCTTAAAATGTTAACAATATTTTGAAAGGTTGATGATGCTTTTCTTGAAGTTTTTACAAGCAAATGTTTTATCATACAGGCTAGTTTTAAGTTTTGCAGTGAATTTGCAGTTTGTTATTTAGCAGATACGAGTCAATTAACATAAATGAAAATTAAACTATTAAATAATTTATTATTAAATAAAATAGCAATTAAAAGTGTCATTGTATTATTTAGAAAACAGGTAATAAAGGCAGAGGACATGACTACAAACAGAGCATGTGTGCTGCTAGTGCATGAGGAAAGAGGAAGAGAGTATGTCAATTTTGCTCTTCAGTAGAAGTGTCTTGCTTCAGATGGAAAGCAATGAGGCTTCATTTAAAGGACATCTCAGCCACAATTAACCAACAAAATGGCAGCAATATTTGTCAGGCTTCAGAGCTAGAGGAGGCAAAATTTTAAGAGTGGTTAAGAGTCATAGGTCCCTCAAAATTCCAAGAATGATAGAGATTATTTTCATATTCCAAACAAAATGAAAGGAAAAATATGTGACTTATCCAGAAAATGGGAACTAGAAACACAGGCTCTAAATTTTGATTAAGCATGAGAGTACTCAAATGGAGCCAGATTGCAAATGGAGCCAAATGGGCATCCGGTTCTCTTTGTCAGTCTCCAGTATGAAAGTGGGATTTGGGTTGTAATTGCTTTAGAATTGACATGACCAAACCTCCCTCTTATTTAGTACTGTCCCTGCATTTTTGTAAAGTTGTGCCAAATGCATACATTGCTAATTTTGATTCCTTTAGAAGGTCTTCCTATCTTAGAGAGCTCATGGGAATTATGATTTCCATATGTAAAGGTAGAACTTGCATGTTGGCACTTCCAGTTTCAATCTGCTCCAGGTCAGACTTCCATTACTTAGAGATGAAATCTCACACATACCTGTGAAAAAGTATTTGGAAATCTTATTTCTGTTTGACAGTGGGTAGAGCTTGTGTATACATCACAAAGCAGTAGCAACAATTGACTACCTGCACCTGTCTTGGCTCTCAGATCTCTCAGTTCCCTCAGATGATCAAGCTGCCATCTTTCATGTGGTTTCACTTAAAATAATGCAGGAATATTTTCAGTCTTGATTTATACAGAGAAGCATCAAAGCAAGCTATAGAAACTGTGTATTCAGCACTGGTAAGTTTCTGACACATAGGACCAAAAGAACACCAATGAGGCAAAAAAACCAGGACACTAGAATACAGAATGAAAGGGTAGTTAATTTTAATCTCCTTTCACAGTGACTTCTACAGAGGTGCAGTATTTTCTTTTATTATCTCAAATCTGCCTCTAATTTTGAAAAATCTCATTAGTATGAAGAAACCAAATTTTCACAAACTTCTGCCTGGCTGCTTGACCAATGCTCTGCAGTTCAGAATGAAAGATAGCAGACATCAGTAATCATCATTGTGTAGTATATTTAAACTGTAGGCAGAACTGTGATGTGAATGGAGGCTTGGATTTTGCCTTAGCAAATCGTTCCATTGAAGAAAAAAGTGATGAAACAAAGCGATATTTATTCCCACGCTGCAAAAAGAGGGCTGTTTGTGCCAAACAAAATGAGTACTTGAACAAGACATATTCAGACTCTAATGCATATGAATGGCTGTGTACGTGTTGCTTGATAGCACACCCGTGCATGATGTTGTTAGTGTCACTCTAGGCATGTTATGGATTTACTTTATTACATACAAAGCAATTATTGATTTACATAAGTATTGCTATTTTTCCCCAAATGTAACAGATTTTAGCTTGAAAGGACTATAAACTGAGAGACTTGCTATAGTTTAAAATTGGCAGCTGGTCGGGATGCGAATGCCAGGCAAAGTGAGTGTACAGGAGGTTCCTGCTGTTTCCTCAGGGAAGCGTCCCTGGGTGAGACATCTGCTGCTCAAACTTCACCACACATTTTATCAGGTGACACTCTGTCGATACCTAATCCAAATTTCTTCTGTTGTGAAATCTGGTTAAATGAAAATATAACTTAAATTTTCCTATTAAAAATGTCAGATCTGTTGACCCACCTCCCTCAAGTGTTTTATTAATGAATGTATCCTTTTATTGGTATTGCAAGTCTCATAAACAGTAACTTTACTTTCCCATGCATATTCATAATTTTTTGACATGAATCATAAAATTCAAACCCATACGTGCACATTCTGTTCAAAATACTTATGCTGCATTCACTATAGCCATATCTGAACTCTCAGTTTATTTATTTGCACGATGCCTCCTTTAGGTAAAGTACAATTAAAGCATCTGCAACAGGGGGCTTAGGAAGCTAAAAGTGGTGTGTGTGTGTGTGTGTCCCAATCCTAACACTGAGAGGTTTGCTTCCCACAGTACACTCCAGTGTTGCAAATGGGATTCCCTAAAGCACACGTGGGAGTTGGGCATCCTTTATGTCTTCCACAAGCCCTGGCTTTGGAATCTTTTCTGCACAGCAGTAGTACTTCAGCAAAAGAGGTGAAGAATGTTTCTACCCAAAATAAGCTCTAGTTGGGAGATTAAATTACTCTCAAGAGGTGGGAAGTGAGAAGCTGAAATCCCTCAGGAAGAGAAAGAAACTAAATCTGTGTTTCACACATCCTGACAAGAGCCCTCACCACTGGACTGCTGTCAAAGGGGCCATGTCTTCTCTCCCTGCTTTAAAATACCAGCTGCAGCTGCATTTGGTGAGGATTGCTCTTCTCTCTGCAAACCAGATGGAGCCTTCCAGTCATCTTAGGTGGATGACCCTCTGGTCCCTGCATTCTAGCCAGGCTTCAATATAAAATTGGTGACAAGCTGCTCAGTTCTATTAATTTGGAAACATAATAAACTCAGAAATGTAGGCAACCAGAGAACCTTTAAAGCCAGAAAGTAATATGCTTATGTGCTGCAGGCACCTTGAGGGTTAAGAAGCAGCTAAGCAGGAGTTTTCAGCAACACTGTTTTTGAATTAGATGTTGCTGTTATCACTGTGAGAACTGGAGAAGAAGGTTTCTACCTAAGGTCATGAAAGGAGTCTGTGGCAAAGCACAGTAATGAATGCAGAAGCCTTAGGTTCAACTACTGGACTATTGTTTTATTTTCATTGCTTATGTATTAAAAATGTTTCTGTGGAAGAAGTGTAGTTGCAAGAAGCAGTTGGTGATACATTCTACTCATTTTGGTGTGTTTTAGAAACACCGTTAGCATAAATCTTCTAGTGTGATTTGCACTTCACTTAATTTTATAAATATATAGACAAGCCTCAGTCTGCACATCAGAACCAGGAATGTTTTTGTATCAAGAACCTCAAATGAGAAAATCTGTAAATGAGTTGGCTGTTTTCTCATCTGTTCTGTGCCCCTCTTGCTGCCCCTTCTGCTGTCTAAGAGGAAACTGCATTTTTTTTTTTTCTCTCTCCCAGGTTCTGTCTCACAACTGCTACTGCTTGACTGATGGATGGAGGGACACAGCAGAAAGAAACACAACCTTAAATCTGTAACAGTCAGCAAATAAGCATACCATAGTAAAACACTTTAAGAGAAAAAAAAACCCAGCAGCTGAAATTGGAAAATGATTTTACACTATAAAAAATTTCTTCACTCTGATCATGTCAATTCCCTTTACAAAGCCTTCCACTCATTTTAGCTTGTATTTTATACATACCTCGGCTTCTCTTTCTTAAGTCTTTCCTTGGCTCTAGCCACAGCCCACTTCTCAATCTATCATCATCTCCTCAGTTTGTTCAATCTAAGCCCTTCTCAATATGCTTGCTATACTTATTTTTGAGGTTTTTTTTTTTTCCATGTCTCTTTCCAATTTCTTGAGTTGACTCACTCAGCCAACCTTTTCCAAGCCTTTTCTTAGTACATGTCTCACTACAGAATGGAAAGATACAGCACAAAGGCAAAAGCCAACATTTTCAGCTGTTGTTTATAAGAGTAGATCTGTTGACTTAATGGGATAGCTCAGGATCTGATCCCTTCAATTAAAGCAAAAAAAAAAAAAAAAGTCCTCTCTCCCTGTTTTTTTCTCTCAAGTAATTCACTTGAGTGAATTCACAAGTACTTAAGTACACAAGTACTCATAGAACTTAAAACACTAAACCACCAGCAGGTCACATAAATATCATTTAAGGCTTTCTCCCTTGACATTCTTTTCTGAATGAGTTGTTCATAAAGAAATTCCTGTTGAAAGAAAATTTCTAGGAATCCTTACTAGATTTCATATTATGAACTTGTTAGAGCTAGAATGAGAAAATATTTGATAACGTAACAAAATGTCCTTTTCTCTTCCAGGGACTACAAAATATGGTGTGTATTCCTTCGCTTGCTACTTTTTGTACTTCTTGGTGTTGAATTTCTTTTCTAGACATTCCCATACAGCCTGACTGCTGATACCTGTATGTGAGGAAGTGAATGATGATACAGGAAGATATTACTTTTGCAACCCAAAAGCTTGGAAGCACTTACAGTGTATGAGACTTGTGGACTCCTAACAATTTTTTCAGTGTTCTTGTGATGGGAGGCAGCTCAGACATGAAGCTGACAAAGACCCGTTTTATGGACCACTTGATAGGCAGCACACGGCTGACTTCAGTTATCTCTAAGCACCTTAAATTCTGAACTCTTATGTCTTGAGAAGTCACCTCAAACTGACATCCCATGGTTTATGTTGCCTATTATACAAGTAAAGAAAGATCCTCATGTCTACAGAAAAAAAAATGAACTTGAAAGCAAATTAATTACCACAATAATAATTAAGATAACATTAGGAAGAAAAAAATGCTTTCTAGCCTTTGTGCAAACAGATCTTTTTCCTCTTTTAGCTGGGTAACTAATACAGAGAGGGTCAAGTCACTACCAGCTCTAGGTTGATACTACAGCTACATCTTTAGTACCCATCAGGCAGTTTGCCCAAATTACTGGTAATAAGACAATAGATAATCTTCTCTTCTTCAAATTATTAATATTTAGATGATAACTAGAATATCTGCCTCTATAACACAGAGCTTCATGAAATATTCAAATCCCATTCAAAATGGTACTGCTCGTTACATTAAAATAAAATAATTTTAATGATGATAATGTCACTTTTCCAGCTTAAACATTCAACTTCTCAACCAATAAAACACCCATATGATCATTTTCAGAGTAAGATTACTTAACCTAAGGCTTTTTAGGTGTTTGCAACACTATTCTTTTAGCACTGTTCTCAAATAGATTATGTGGTTTTTATCAAACACACACCCACTCTCCCCATCTGCTGGAAATTTATAAAAAGTATAAGAATGTTAAGGTAGATTTCCTCCATTTATAAAAACTGGGAGAATTTAAATCAAGAAGAAAGATAGTTTAAGATGGCTCTTTCAATTCTGAGGGTTTCCTTAAGTTAGTAAGATACTGATAACCATCTGAAGCTAGAACAACATGCAGTTCTGCAACACCAAGTTGGAAAGGGTTAGTGAAAGATACAATAGCCTTCCAGTTGTGACCCCACTGCAGAGCAAAAACTGGCTCTGTAAAGATGTCAGTTCACTTTGAAAGAAGTGACAGGTACTTCAGATAGTGAACCTGGTACCTGTATAGGTTCTCCAGGGTCTTGTCAAATTGAGCTTTGACTGTCTTCAAGAATGTAGACTCCATGACTTCTGCAGCCAAGGTGCTGTTTTTGCAGTTTTTTACCACTCTCTAAGTAATAAAGTGTTTAAATAGAATATCCTCTATGTCAGTTTGTGCCCATTGTCTCTTGTCCTTTCACTAGATACCACTGAGAAGAGTATGGTTGGTCCCATCTTCCCCTCATTAAGCATTTACACACATTGATAAGATCTGCCTGCTCCCCCACACCTTTACTTTCTATTCTCCGGGCTACACAGCCCCAGCTCTCTTGACATATACCAGATGCTTTGACCCCTTCATTTCTCTGTGGCCGTTCACTGAACTTCCTCCAGTATGTCCTTGTCTCGTTTGTACGGGAAAGTCCAGAACCAAACACTGTACTCCAGATTTTTTCACCAATTTTAACCCAGTAAAGTGCAAGTATCATCTTCGTCAACTTGCTGACAAAGCTCTTCCTAATGAAGCCCAGCATGCTGTTGGCCTTACAAGAATACACTGCTGGCTCATGTTACTTACTAGTGCTTGGAGTTATTCTTGCCCAGGAATAGAACTTTTCTCTTCCCATTACTGAACTTCACCAGGTACCTGTCAGTGCATTTCTCTGGTCTCTCAGGGTTCCTGTGAATGCACTGACCCCTGGGGTACACCACTAGTGACTGTTCTCCAGTTGACCTTTGTAATAGTGCTCCCATCCCTTCCAGCCCAGCAATAAAGCCAGCTTTCGATCCACCCCACTGACCACTTCAGGCAGTCAATGAGAATGTTATGGGAAACAGTGTCAAAAGCTGCACTAGAGCTGAGATAAACAACATCCACCACTCTGCTCATTCACTGAGCAAGTCATCTTATTGTATAAGGCTATTAGGTTGGTCAAGCATCAGTTCCCCTTCATAAATTCATGATGACTACTCCCAGTCATCTTGTCCTTAATATGTTTGGCAACAGCTTCTATATGATTCACTCCATGACCTTCTCAGGGACTGAGGCAACTCTGATCAGCCTCTGGTTCCCCAGATCCTCTTACCTTTCCTGAAGACAGGAATGACATTTGCTCCCTACCAGTCCTCAGATGACACTGCTAATTGCCAGGACCTTTCAAAGGTAGTTAAGAGTGGTCTTGCAATTACACCAGTCAAATCTCTTAGCTCTCTGGGATCAGGCTTGCATCCATCCACGTTTGTTCCTCAAAGTGATCCTCCTGTACAAAGAAGTCTTCAGACAGAATTCTGTGTGTTGGGGTTTCCAGTGAAGAAAGAAGCAGAGAATGCAGTGAGTATCCCGTCCGTTTCCATGTTCTTTGTTGTCAGGTCCACTTTGACATCCAGCAGCAAACCCATTTTTTCCAGTAGTCTTCCTTTTGCTTCTGTTGGAAGTGAAGAAGCTTTTCTTTCTGACCTTTGCATCCCCCAATCTCTGTTTGGGCTTTTACTTTCCTAACAATATCCCTCTATGCTCAGGGTCTCTGTATTTCTCCTGACCTTGATTCCACCTCTTATATGATATTGTTCTACATTCCAGTTTTATCAGGGGCTCCTGGTACATCTGGGCAGGCCTCCTACACCTGACTGGTGGTTGGCCAGCCTGTTGGCAAAGATGTTTTTGTCCTTCCTGGGAAGGCGATCCCATCTCTTCCTAGAAGTTCTCAATCCTCAGAGGAGATCCTGACATTTGTAGAAGTCAACTTCCTGCTGTCACCAGCACCTGAACAACCTGCTTATGACTTCACATGGTGTGCTCACTTCTCCTGAGGATCTTAATCCCTTTCAGGAGGACTGAGGACAAACTACCTGGGTCCCAATGGTTTTGACATGTAGCCACAGGGCCATGTGGTCATATTTGAGATGCTAAGGGTCACCCAGGAAATACCATTGGTGCCCATGTGGAAGAGAAACAGAGGTAATAGCCCAAGGGTAGGGCTCAGCTGTCTCTGTAACATCCTAGATCTAAGCCTTTGGCAATCAGTGAGACTCTCTAGACTGGGAGGTAGGTGAATAGGGCCTTCAACCCCTGCATCAAGAACTTTTGCAATTCTATCACTCAGTGGTTTTCACCCAGTGCTCCTGTGTGGCCCAGGCTGTGCAGGTTCAGATTTTTTATTGGACATTGCTCCCAGACTCTTATCTGCTCCCCATGCATGTAAACTATACTGTAGTTACAGATGGAGCAGGAGCCTTTCTCCTGGCGCCTGAAGTCACAAAACTCCAGCACTTATCATCACAGGACTCTCTGTTTCCCAACCTACTCCCTCCCTCAGCACAGGCTGGGGGTTAAAAATCTTGCACCTGCAGGGTATCAGGGAAAATCTGACCAATCTCTTTTTCCTCATCTCTGACACTGTACATACAGTCTACTGACCTCCTCCCACAGCCCCTTTACCTGGGAACAAACCCACCACCTTGTGCAAGCAAAGACACCATCCCACTCTTTCCCAGCCTCTGGGGGATACTCCAGGCCTCCCCAGACCTGAAGATCTGTGTTCTAAACATCTGAGGTCCTTCAAGTGTCTTTCAATGAACAAAAACTCTAACTCAAATCCTTTCATCAAGAGCAGCTGCCAGTCAGAAGCTGCTAGAACTTCCTTGAAGTGACAGTCTCCATGGAGCTGGCCTTTCCTGGCAGCAGGAGGCAGCCTTAGTTTCTTCAAAGGCTTCACAGGAGTCACTCATTGGTCTCTGAAAGTGTTCCCAGACCTACAAGACCTAGAAGTAGACCCTGAAAAGTGCTGCACAAAGTGCTGTGTGTGTTGGTTATCGCTGTTACTTGCACTCAGGGTCACGCAATGCCTTCCTGAGATGCTGGGGTAAGAATGTTGTGGGAAAATATAATGAAAATTAGGGCAAAATTGGAAGAGTGAAGCAAGGAGTCCTCTGCTTTCTCCATGCAGTGCCTGGGCTGGTCCCTGAGGAACCAGGAAAGTGAGGTGTTATGCTTCCTGCCTGCTGTAGTGTGTAAAAATGATAACCACTGGCTCAGGATGTCAAAGACTTGGAGCTAGCAAGTAGATATGGGATGAAGTTTTCATCTGGACAAGTGGTTTTATGGGTCTAAGAAAATGAGGTTTTGTACTCTGAAAAGAGGGAAGACTTAAGTAACAGACAGAAGTTTTGAGGTTTTCATAAAGGAAGTTGAACTGGTCAGTAACTGAGAATATTGAGAGCTAAACTTTATTTGTGCTGGGATACTTAAGCCAAAGAAAAGTTCCTCTGGATTTTTGTGCTGGAAATATGACCTGAGCTGCTTATTGTCCAAATTTTACATAGTTTATTTTACATCCATATACTAATCAAGCATTTGCATTGATCTATTGAGAAATTATCTAAGCTGTGTTCTCAAAATACCAAGGAAACTGATCTCTAGATGCTGTAATGCTTAGTTTCCCAGTACCTTTATCTTTTTTAGACTTCTCTTTGGAGATATAGTTTTTCCTATATTCATCCCGAAACAGCAAGTTGAATACTTGTGTAATTTTTTCTTAAAAAATCCCTTTTCCTCCTTGACATTTCCATCAGATCATTCATTTTTTTTCCCTATCTCCTCCCTCCTTTATTTATATAAGCACATACACTTTGCACACTTGTAAGATTCTTCTCTTCCTCTTGTGCAGCATACATAGAACCTTAATTACCATATGAATACTTCAGCTAATGAATAACATTCATTATTTAACACCAAAATCATGCCCCACATGTGTCCTGAGCATGCAACACAAAAAGAGATATTGACTTTGAAGGTTTCAGTAAAAATATAATGTAGGTAGCATTTTGTTTATTTAAAAACGTCTTTTTAGTATGGACTAAGCAGTTCCAAACATTAATAATGTATATTTACCTAGAAAAAAATTACAATCTAAAAACTCCATTGCCTGAAGGACAATATTAATTAGTAATTGTAGTCCATAACTTAGTTTCAGAAAATGCCTACTGTCTTTTCTCTGAGTATGTATGGAGCATAATTACACTACCACTGGTCAAACTAGGTCACTTCCTTTGAGGCTTTCCAAATAACCAGCTGTTACCTTTTTCACCTATTCAGCTAAGACTGATTTTAGATATTTTATTCCTTGTTGCAAGCCTCAAGAAAAGACAGAAGATGATCCTTGTGATCCTCCAGGCTGTATTATGTATTTTTCCCAGTTGGAAACAGAATGCATTTACGTCTGTTAAAAAGGTGGCTTACAGAACCTGGTGGAAGGTGTAAGTAATATTTGTTGTAATTATTTATTTTTTTACTCAGTTTCAAAGTGCCAATAGCCCCCCCTGCCTCTCCCCCTTGCTTAAAAGCATGGGGAATTAAGGACAAAGATCATGCTGATAAAGAATGATTTTTTTTGTTACTGTTGAGATGCTGTGAAGATAATTCTTTGGTACCATACACAGTATTGTGATTTACCAGCATTTAAAACCCTAACAGATAAAACCTTGACCTTCTTAAATTCAGAATAACCCTTGCAGGGGTTTCCTTTGTGTTGGAGAACACCTGGTCTAATGAGGTCTGCAAAGTAAATTCTAACTATATACGCAGGTGATAGTGTTTAAAACATATATGTACAGCTGCTTTTGAGTTTGCAAACAAAGGCTTTCCCTTTGTAGAGGGAGCACTTGTAAAGTGCTCTACACTTTACACATATCAAGAGACTAGTATATAAATCCTGTGAAATTAAGGGCTTAAAAAGTCAGTCAGAGGGTTTACTTCTTAGGGTATATGTTATGTCAGCAATGGTGGTTTTAAAAAGGGGCAGTCCTCTGTGGTCTACAGACTCCTATGGACTTGCCTCTTATTTTGAAGAATTTTTGCTTCTTTCTGATGTGGGGCTCTGCCAAGAGCAAGAGATGGAGGTAACACATTTTTTCTAGTCATGCTGAAGTTTCCACTTGATTTGAAAATAACTTGGTTCGACTCAAATATCCAGTTATAATATAAGCCACCACAGTACTGGGAAACCAATTTAGGGGTACAATTCTGCCTTTTTTTCTGGATTTGCATCAGCCTTTAAAAATATGCTCGTAGTTTAATCTCTTCTTGTTACCTTTTCCAGCATACACAACCTTGTTCGTGTTTTATACAATGTCAGATAGCAAGTGTCAAGAGAAATTTAAAATTATAGTTCATTTACTCTAGTTAAACATAAGGAAGCAAAAGCAATTACCAGAGCAAAATGATGGAATTAAAGATTCTTCTTGCAACCTAGTTAGGTATTTAGTGTTTGATGAGTGCTGCAAAAGATAAATATATTTTTCAGAGAGGACTGTATCAATCTACAATCATGAATGAAAGCCCCTCAGAACATGATTTAGATATCAAATATGTGGTTTGCAAATAATTTTCAGTCTTGGATTAGTAGGAGGCTGGAGTTAGCTGAAAATATAATTTTTCTTTGTCCCTGAAAGATTTTTTTCTCTAAGAGGTATATAATGTCTTATAAAGCAATTTGATATTTATTACTAAAATTTATTACTATTCTTGAAGAAAGATTAAATTTCAAGAGATCCTGCAGATGTTCTGTTGAACATATATATATGTGTGTGTATATAATCACACATAAACAGATTAAATGCCTTCTTACTATGAAGATAAAATGTTTATTAGATTAATTTAATTACAAGCTTACTACATGCTAGAAGTTGAAACTTAGTGGATTGGTGATTCATTTTGATTGATCATAAAAAGTGAGCATAGAGTTATTGTTGTGGTGACTAGTCTGAAGTGTATGCCTTGTGCATCTGCAATTTCATCTGTGATTCATACTATATGGCACATTACACATAACAAAATCTTTTTCATTGTTAAATATAGAGAACTTGAATTCATCCACTCCTTACATATAAATATCAGATGCTCTATAAACACGAGGTATAAATTCAAGGCTACTGTTATTCTGACATGGCTAGCTGTAGTAACAGTTACCTGTGTTGTGCTGCTCTGGAAAAAAAAACAAACATAAAAGGAAGAGTGGAACCTCATCATTAAAATTCAGACAGACTGGGATAGAAGGGGTGGAGAATGATTTCCTGAAGGATTTTTTTTGTTTGTTTTGTTCTGGTTTTCTTCTGAGTGTAACTACTTCTTACCAGTTTCTTTTGGCCTTATTCTTTGCCACTGACATTTGCAGGCAGAAGGAAGAACTGGGGAGATAACATCTGCTTCCTCCTCAGTGGTCCAGCTACAGGCACAAGAAATACCTCCTTTAATGTGAAGAAATTCAAGGTACCTTGTCCTTCTTACTGCTCACTCTGTCACATATTCTGGCTTGCCCCTGCTCTCCTGCCACAACACAGGGAAGCAACCAGAGCCAGGTCTGCACATACTCCCCATTCCACCCTGGTTGGAACCTGGTTGGTTCATATTCAGCTTCCATACTTTGGGTCTGGAAAAAAAAGTGCCGCTTCTGCTGTTCTTATGAAGCCCTGACTCAGTTTGCATTTTAAAATTTTTATGTTAGAATTCTTTTATAAAAATTAGAATAAGCTCTCTCCAGGTGCATCAAGAAATTAAGTGCCAGAAATATACTGGCTAGAGTGCGTTGGGTAGTCAGCTGTTTCTGAAAAGATTATAATACACTTAAGATAGTAGATGTATAATGACTTTTTTTCTTAGATATAGAACTGACATGCAAATATTTTTCAGCTTCTGTCTTCTAAAAATAAGCTTATTTTATTTAAATAGCAACTGAGGCAAAAATACATGTTTTTATCACTTCTATTTTCCTGCACAGGGACACAGTTCTTTTTGCTGTAAGTTGTTACAACTCCTCATATCACTGAAGTCTATTAAAGCATTCACAAGGGTACCTTTCCTCTGTCTCCATCTCTCAATGTCTCCCTATTTTTAGATGTAACAAAAATGTATTGGGAGGTTCTTATTATTTTGAAAGATCTAAGTGCAGAAGAATGAAAGATCATTTTGAAATACTGTGATATTCATATTCTTACCTATGTAACCAATTTATGTTTTTTCAAAATTTGGGACATAATTTGGTTTCTAATGTAATTTGCATTTTAAACCTAATCTTTGTTTTTCTAATAAAGACAGGAAAAATTATAACCAGTACCTAAACATATAGAACAGAAAAAGAAAGGGAGTCAAGTGATAAAGACACGGAAACACAACAGAGGCAAAGCATTATAACTTCTGAGTTCCATTAAATATACATAGCAGTATTATAAAAGTCTTATCACTGATTAGAAAGTGCTTTGCGGCCACTACCATCTGCCTGTATTGTTGTTGTTCATAAGGTTCAGTATTTTTTTTCTGGGGTCTAGCCAGCCTGCTGGTGTTTAATAATCTGCTGTCCTTTTATACTTTACTCAGCAATCATTCACATTCTGTTGCAATACCAGCAAAACTTTAAACAACGACTTCTCATGTTTAATTCATGTTGGGTATATTCTCAGATGGTCTTAGAATGCGCCCATTCACTACAACCTTCTTAAAATAGCCTTTGGATATACAAACTTACAGACTCTTCGCTCATTTTCCCAGAAGGAAGCCTTCCACTGTACTGTATTTCCACTGCACATAATGCAAATTAGGAAAGAAAGGGGAAAAAAAGAGAGACAAGGTTCCCATGCAGATGTTCTGCATCTCTTTTTGATGGCTTTCAAAATTAGTCCTCTAGCTAGTGTACAGTGCAATCTATATTTAAGAGAAACAAACCTGCTCTTTTTTTCTAAGAAATTAAAAAAAAAAAAATTCCCATCCCCTGTTGTTAACACTAACATAAATCCACTGCTATAGATTGGTCTTTTCTGGGGCCAGTAGAGACATGCAAAAACTAAAGACTAGTTTCTCTTCAACAGTATTTTTCTGTGCTGGTTAAGATCAGGTGAAAAGAACCTTTCTTTTCCTTTCTTTCCTACTACTGAATTCAAACATGCACAATAGATTATCATATTAGGGCTTGAAGATTTTTTCTAAAATTCCCCTAACTTTTTTCAGTAAGACTGACCAATGAAATAAAGAGGAATTTGGTACCTAATTCTTAGCTGTGAAATAAGAAAATTCTCAGGTGGTGTTTGTATAGGACACACACTCCACATATGAAAAACTATTTCCATGAAAGCAAGTGTGGTACTACTGAATGTCTGGCACCAAGAATCCCTGATTAAAAAAAAAAACCAGAAGACTCAGATCCATTTTACACTTTCAGCTTTGAGACTCTGTGTATCTGGCAAAAGCTAGAGAGATGGTTATCAATGCAAACACTGAATATAAAATGCATATAATAGAATAATATAATACAATACTATATATTATACATTATATTATATATTATTATAAATAATACATTATAATATTATGCATAATATTATAATATATATTATACATAAGTCTACATATATATAAGTCTATATATGTTATATAAGTTTACCTGGACTTCAGCAAGGTCTTTGACACCGTCTCCCACAGCATTCTCCTGAAAAAGCTGTCAGCCCACAGCTTGGACAGGAGCACCTTGTGCTGGGTTAGGAACTGGCTGGAGGGCCGGGCCCAGAGAGTGGTGCTGAACGGGGCTGCATCAAAATGGCGGCCGGTCACTAGTGGTGTCCCCCAGGGATCAGTGTTGGGCCCAGTTCTGTTTAATATCTTTATCGACGACTTAGACGAAGGGATTGAGTCCATCATCAGCAAATTCGCAGATGACACCAAGCTGGGAGGAAGTGTGAACCAACTCGAAGGCAGGAGGGCTCTGCAGAGGGACCTGGGCAGACTGGAGAGTTGGGCTGATTCCAATGGGATGAGGTTCAACAAGGCCAAGTGCCGGGTCCTGCACTTTGGCCACAACAACCCCATGCAGCCCTACAGGCTGGGGACAGAGTGGCTGAGAGCAGCCAGACAGAGAGGGGCCTGGGAGTCTGGATTGACAGGAAGCTGAACATGAGCCAGCAGTGTGCCCAGGTGGCCAAGAAGGCCAATGGCATCCTGGCCTGGATCAAGAACAGCGTCACCAGCAGGTCCAAGGAAGTGATTCTTCACCTGTACTCAGCCCTGGTGAGGCCACACCTCGAGTACTGTGTCCAGTTCTAGGCCCCTCAGTTCAGGAAGGATATTGAGGTCCTGGAGCGGGTCCAAAGGAGGGCAACAAGGCTGGTGAAAGGACTTGAGCACAGACCCTATGAGGAGAAGCTGAGGGAACTGGGGCTGTTCAGCCTGGAGAAGAGGAGGCTCAGGGGAGACCTGATCAGAGGAGATGTTAGGGTGAGGCTCTGAGTCTCGAACCCCCAGCCTCAGCATGGCTCGGGTTTGTTTGTTGCGTGCTAACCGGCTGCACCACTCAAGCCTCACCCTAACAGTGATGAGCTCTAGTGGCACAACTAAGTTAGCACAGTGCTGAGAGAAAGCAACTAGCCTTCCTCCTAGCTTGCTCAGGACTGAGCTGAGCCTGTGCTTCAAGCCTCACCTTTTATTGGCCCCCTAATCCTGCTCATGCGCAGTGGGGGCCCGCCTTAATCAGGCACAGGTGGGCTTAACACAAGCTCATGCCCACTCCCTGGTAATTAGTGGCACCTGGTTGCCTCATTTCACTACATATGTATATTTATATATATATAAAGACATATAAATACACACACACACATATATAAAAAACAAGTTCAATGATCCATGATAATAATCCATGATAATGATCTATTAATCTCCATGAGACTTGGGCCATATTTTCATCTTCAAGCACCTGCAATTATAAATGCAATTTCACCTTGAAAGCAAAGTGAACCTACAAAGAATGTGCATTTCAGTTGCAGCCAGGAAAGTCTTACAGAAAAATAGCTTTTTTCATTTTAAAGTAAAATTGACACAATGCTGGTAAAATTTCTATAGCTCATCTGAACTCTGTTTCATTTTCCTTCCTCTATGTGATCATTAATTATTATTTTATGTTAGCAATATGAAACTCTTGGGATATTCAGTCAGTTCTTGAATTTGTGAATTTCTGAAAATTTCTAAGAGATATTAAATAAATATTTAAATATAAACCCTGCAAATATAACAGCATTCATGTAAAAATTTGATAGAACTGAATATCTTCTTTGCTCTTCCTCTAAACATCTGATGTACTAAAAGTGTTGGTCACTTCCAAAAGTATTGAAGATTTATGTTGTTTTTAAATTTATTTAGATTCATTTACTATTCAGAGATAGTTCTTTGAAATTATGCAATTTAAAATTATTGAAAAAAAATGTTTAGAAAGGTGGAAAATGAGAAAAGAAAAATTGGAAACATTTTCCATGCTGGTAAATACTTTCATCACATTCTACCAAAGGATTTGTTATACCTGTCCTATGGTCAGAACCAGAACAACAGACTAAACCTGGTGTGGGCATCTATATTTCTAGCAAACACTAATATTTCCATTAATAGTTTGTTTTACAAACAGCTGTCACCAAGGAAGGACTAGGACATGCTAAAAGTCTAGTTGTGTGCCCATTTCAGCTTTCTGTCAAAGAAATTCTCACTACTGTGTCACCACCAGCAGCAAGAGTAAAAACTCTGCTGCAATTACAAATACAGTATTTTGTGGCTGTAAATATCAATGTTGCTCCAAGCTATTCTATAGTTAAGGTGTCAAAAGCTATCAGAACCTAGGCTATAGTTAAAGATGCAATTAATAATGTTGCAGCAATCTTTGCAGTGATAGGAGTTTTCCCACAGATCTGTCATGTAGACAGGACCCATAAAACCTTGGAAAAAGAATGGAGAGGACTCTGTCATACGAATCAGAATTTGTTGACTTTAAAAATTATTGACTTATGCAGAGGATGAAAAGAAGAAACTTGAAAACCCAGTTTTGTCTTTAAAGTATGCATTCTGTTTTTTTCACAGAAAATTCAAACATTTTAAGAAATGTTAAGGCTAGGAATGAAGGCATGGACAGTTATAACTGCTGCAGTGTAGCTTCCTATTCTCCTTTATGCTCAAAAGCTGAGGATGCTTGTGTCCTGCATATTGCCTCTGGGCTTAGAATGCTGAAGCCCTGTGCCAGATGTGCAAATATTATCAGGAGAAGAGCTTTCCTTTACCTTTTATTCAGCTATTCTACTAGGAATTCTCAGCAATGCCCTTCTCCGCTTGGGAAAACTTATTTAGGATTTTCAGTGACTTTGGCTGACTGTCAGTTTTCTTTGTTAATGCAAGTAAAAAAAGAAAAATGGTGATTTACACCCACCCACTCACTCTTATTTACCACTAAAATTAGGTCAGATAAACCAAAATGAAATAAGCAGAACATAGGAGCTTCCACAGCTTGCGGATTTTCTTTCTTCAAAATATCACAAGTCAGCTGCAAAAATAAGACTCCACTTTTTGCAACTGAAAGTGATAGCCACTTCAGATCTAGATTATTTATGAATTTCACTTATAATGCATGCATGGTGTCCCTTCCTTATGAGAAGACTGGTGTTGCTCTGTAGTAGTTCAGAAGTTAGTTCTGTAAATAAGGGTCTAATACATGAAAATCCGACCCTTGCTGCATGACATTTAAAAATAACCATAAGAGAAAAACAAATTGAAAACCAGTTGGGATAAGAAAGCACCAAAACTCAGAATTAATGGGCATAAATATACCTAACTTTCATTTTCACGGAACACAGTGGCTCCAGTTTCTGCTATTGTGTTAAGATGGAAAACTAAGCCATAGGAAGCTATGAGAAACTATCACAGGGAATTTAAAAACTGGAGGGTTGCAAAGGGCTGCTAATGGGTTGCCCCTTTTGTGATGACTTTCTGGGAAGCTGTTTCTTGTCATCTCACTGTTGATGCATTTCTGACAAAATTCTCTATGGGGTATGTTCTGTTGCAGGTAAAATGGATCATGTTTATGATTTCATGCAGTCCTTCTGCAGCATTTATTTTGCACTTGTATGAAAGTGTTTTCAGCATTGAGAAGGGACAGTAAATAGCATTAAACTTATACCAGAAGAGTGAATTGTATTTAAATAACTCTATACTTATAGTCAATTAAATAAAAGCTTTTGAATGTGATGGTCCAGTTCTTTAGCTGGTGTGAACTGGATTCTGCTTCTCACCAGCCAAGCATCTGACCCATTGTGCTCAGGCTGGTTAATGCAGCAGGGGGGAATGCAGACTTATGTGTCAATTGAGAATAATTCAAGTGGATAGATGACATAGAAGGACAATGCACCAGCCCTATATAGCTATTAATAAGGCTCCTTCAGCTGATCATCTCTGAAAGAGTTAGGAACATGTTACTTTCATGTGAAGAGCTCTTGACTCTTAACAGCCAAGAGCACTTCACATGAAATGTGAATGCATGTTGAATGTTTATTCTTTCATTAAATCATTCTTTTGCTATTATCAAACCAATGCATTGTTATGGGATTTCCTTTTACTTGCAGCTATTTCTAGGTTTCAATACAAGTGTGGTTTGCTGTTAGTACTTGCCTAATTATACTATTGTTGGTGTATTAGTTTAATCTAAGCCTGTCACCTTGGCTTTCTGTTGTCATGCACCCCATTCATTCAACAGTCTTCAATGGATTGGGCAAAATAACAGATGTTGAAACTATCTCACTACTGTTTTAAAAATGTCTATGAAATGAATTATAATCTAATGGGATCTCAGAGAGCACTCATTCAAGGAGCTGCTCGTGTTCACCATAATGAAATGTAAATAAGGTTTTGAGCAATAAAATCTTCACAAATGTACAATCATTGTTTGCTTGAGAAATTGGGGGGGACATTATATTTATTTTAAAATAAAAATTATGGCAGTCAGGGTTTTGAAATTGACCTTCAGATAGAGAAAATGAGTGTTTTGCTTGGTTCCTGTTTCTGTTGCATTCTTAGGCTGAAAAGCTGTGTAATTGAACCGAAACGTAAATTATTTCATATTTAAATATATGACATTATGCAAAACCATGCTCTTTCTATAGCAGGGTTTTTAATTTCAAATCATTGCATTTCTGCCACTGATTGTTATTCCTCTGTTAGCAGTAATGGTGGAATGCCACATATAAATGAGGCATATTTATTTTAAATACCAAAGGTGAAACACAACAAAACACTCGACTTCTTAAAAATAAATACCACCACTGTGTATTCCAAATCAACTACCTTCTAATTATCATCTTAGGTGGGAAAAAAATTCAGAAATACTACTTTTCCACTCAACTTTAATTCAAAAAACTCAGCAGCAGTGCTTCATCACTCACCTTTAAAGACTTTCAGGTGTTGAAACTGAAGGGCTGAACAAAGGAAAGAGTAGAAGTCACCATTTCCCTACATCTTTTACACTGAGCTGCAACACTGCTCTCCTTCTTGCCTGGTTCTCTTGCATGGGACATTTCTCAGCCACGTAATTCTTGCATTCCTACATGCATGGAATTCTTTTCAATGCAATACGTAAAACGAACAACAATAAAAAAAACCAAACAAACCAGCCACTACTGACTCCTTGCATTTCGTATCATGCCTGACACATTGAGCCAGGTTTGAACCAGCAGGTTATGTAGCTCTGTGGGTACTGACTCCAGGTGTGCAACAGACCTAACAGGGAGAGGATAAGGAGCAAGGCTTATAAAGCTCTAAGAGGGTAGATTTAGGTTAGACATTGGAAGAAATTCTTTAGTGTGAGGGTGGTGAGACAGAGGTTGCCCAGGGAAGTTGTGGCTGCCCCCTCCCTGGAAGTGTTCAAGGCCAGGATGGATGGGGCTTTGAGCAACCTGGTCTGGTGGGAGGCATCCCTGCCCATGCATGGGGCTTGGAACTAGGTGATCTTTAAGGTTCTATCCAAACCATTCTGATTCTACAAGATTCAGTAATTGTGTTAATATTTACAGCTTTCTTTGGGTTCCTGGTAAAACCTCAAAAGGGTCTACTCCTAGATATCTTTCCAACTACTGTTTCTTAATTAGTCAATTGAAATCCAAGGACAAGAAGGTGACAAGAGGGAATATTTCCAGTTTTCTGTAAAATTCTGGTCTGCCTGCAGAGCCATTTCCTCACCAGTTCATGTCTGTCTAACAGAGTGGGTGCAGAATTCATACTCATCAGGGTTAAGTTGGAGAGCAGTGTGAAGATAAAGATACTTAATGAATTTGTAGAAATGTAAAATAAGTGCATAAATGATCATTTTTTAAAGTTAGCCTTTTCTCAAGGGAAAATATTATTGTCTTTACTGTCTAGTATAGCAAGCCCAGGCTAATGTATTTCTTGATTTAAAAATAGGAATGCCATGGTATAATCTTAAATATGTTATACACTTAGAAATCTTCTCACAGTGAAATTTGTGTGTGATTTGCTAAGGCCCAATAGTCAAGTCAAAGCAGTGGCTCTGACCCAGCAGACAAATAACCACGGGACAGGCTCTGAATGATTATGAAGGGGCTCAGGAAAGTATCAGATATTTTATGTAAATGTTGCAATGAAAGATGAATCTCCGTAGTAATAATTATGCTTGAAATGTGGTTCTATTTTTGAAAGATTAGGTGTTCTCACCCTTGTTATCAAGAGTATTGCTGAAACCCAAATATCAGTGGTATTAAATATTCCTGATGGAGATGCAGCCTAGATTTCAGATAAGAATCATATACATGGTACTGAAGCATTACTATTTATTGGAATATGTTAGTCTGAGTCATACCTGTAGCTCCTGCTGTTATTCTTCTGTGGCAATGGCACCTAGATAAAAAGAACTGATTCTGGCAGCTAAATGCACTTGATGTTGTAAGTTAAAGTAGCATGTGACACCATTCAGTAAAAACTGGGCACAGTTTTTTCTGCTGTGATAGTACAGTTGATGTGCAAATACAGTGAGACAGAGGCATTGTTTTGATTTTTCTTTTAAACAGAAATAAACCATTGTAAAACTTCTAGAAATGTATGCTTATGAAAAGGGAGAGTAATAGCATATGAGCATAGTTAGGGTAAACCATTGCATAATAAGCAATAGTTTCAAGCTACTCACATGTGACTTCAACATAACATTAGCAATGTAATGAAATGGTCCACAAATGATTAATATTCTTAAGTGCTTTCCTTTTTCTCTTAAGTGCCTCCAAGCAGAAAAAAGAAATACGTTGCATTATCAGTGTTTTTGTGTAGTTAGTGTCACAGTGTCTATTGATTTTTACCTCCTGTTGCAAATGCATATTAGGAGGTTTTATCTGTATGTGATAAACAAAATGGGGAATGTATCTTGAGCTACTGCTGTAGCTGTATAAATGGTGGCAGTACCACTGAGTTAATTTGAATTATACTTATTTACATAGGTTGAGTATGTGGCCCTTGTCTTCCAAGTGAACTGAGAATATTCAGTACAAGTAATACTTTATCTCCCTGTCATTTAGACGTCTCTGGGGACTCTGCTTCTGTTCTACTCCCATGACTTTCGCTTGTATTTCTAATGATTAAAAATACTTTCTCTGAAATGAAAAATTAAGAGACCTTGAGTATCAGGAACATGTTAGCTTTTTTAAAGTGCCTGTGAATTAATTTTGTTATTGTACCTTTCTATGTAGGTAACAGTGCAAAGGGCTAGGGTTACATGAAATTGCTCTGGTCTAAAAATGTGGTCTGTCTGTCACAGCAAATTTTCACTTGGTCCTAATCTATAGGCAGATCCTGTGCTTTCAGCATTGCTAATGTGCAGATGTTAAATACTTGCATGGTAAAGCATCAGAGTTCTACTTAAACCCCATTCTCTGCAGTTGCTGCAACTGAGCTCCAGTGTGGAGAGAGTCACTTAAGCATGGAGGGTGGCCTGAAGAAGTAAATTTTCAGTTCAAGAAACAAAAAGATAGCTTATAACTTTTATAACTCGTATGAGGAGCCTGAATATGATCTGAAATATTTTCAAAGACAGAGAGACTTTGAAAACCCAGAACTTGTACTTTTGGGGAGAAGGAGCAGGAGGGTGAATGAAAAAAAGGAAAATTCATGATAATTAAGCCAAATCTTAGCAAAGCTGAAGCGTCTTCCTTATGTTGCTTTTTCTGCATTTGTTCTCACCATAGATTCATGAAGAATTGGAAAAAGAATCAGGAAAATTCTGGCAGAGAAAATACAGTGAAGGAGCAAGCCAGTCTTGGCAGATTTCAGTTAGCAGTAAGAATGTGGAATTCTTGTTGGTGCCCTCTCATTAGGTAATGGTGTCTTTTCCAAGTGAAGAGACTGAAAAAAGTCCTGCTACTGCTGTGGAAAAGAAAGAGGGAAGTCTTTGCCATGACACTGAAACTCTTAATAATAACATAAGCACACTTTTTGTTTTATTAGAGGTCCTCATTTCACTACAAAAGAGTAAAAAATATTGAATAGCATTAGTAAATAAAACACTAAGTTTTAAAGATTTAGAATTCTTGTTATGTGTGTGCACATGTATGCGTATGGTTATTTCATAGAAACAATTGGAGGGAGAATGAGCGGAAAATACTTCAACTTGTAAGAGAATTCTTTGAAGAAAAAAAAAAAAACAGCAGAGGGGCAGAAAGTGACTTTGCAAATAGTCTTATGAAGAACAAGTCTGCTCAGGATGCATTGCAGTCCTCCTGCTTTCCTGTACAGTGAAAGGAGACAGAAAATGTCCTGGTAATGAGTCAAGGAAAGGCTAAAATCAGGATGCTTATGTTGGAGGATATATCAAGAAGCTCCTGATTTTTGGTGTAAAGATTGGAAGACTGGTTTAGATACTGCCCCAAAATTGCAAAGGTACAAAACAATATTCATTTTGTCAGGTATCCTAAAATCCCATGGAAACAATCAAGTGAAACAAGTATACATCACATCAGCCAAGAAAGTCACTCGGTGATATGCTCCATGAGAAAAATGAAACAAATTAAGAAGGCACATATTTTCCTGCATGGCTAAAAATGGATAATGCTGTTTTGTAAATCCTCTTTGTCATATAATGAAAATAAAGTTGAGAGGAAATTCTTCTTTAAGAAAATGTTTGTTGGTCAAAAGTCTGAAGTGGAAGCTGTGGCTTAGAAATACCACTGTCTATGATGTTTTGGAGATGGATCTGGGAAGGAAACCAAGAACCTTCATCTGCTCTGATGTCAGAGGCTTTGAATGACAATATCACTTCAGTGGGAGCACAAATTGAAAACACTTTTTTCCCCCCAAATTTATTTTTAAAAAATAATTCTCAGTATTGTTTTTATAAATTGTTCTTAGCACCATAGAGAGTGCAAAATATTGTTTAAAAAAGTAACAAAAACATTGCCATCCTAAAGAACTAAATCAGAGAAGCAAACAGAGAAACTAACCCACATGCTGCACCTAGCAATGCACTGTCAGATCCAGCATTCTCAATCCTTAATGGAAATGCCACTCTGTGTTTTCTTCAATGATACCATGATGAGCCTTTGAATTGACAGAGCAATGAGGGCAACGTTGTCTAAAGATTAAATGCAGCCTGATTTTCATGCACAATCCGATCTTTTTGTTGATACTGTGCCCAGCAATGTCCTATTGAAAGGAAGAAGAGATCTAAAACAAGTTTGGCAATGGAATACAGTTATTTTCTATTACCTTGGCACCAGACCTATGTATTTTGGAGCATTCAGAGTTACATCTTAACAGAAGCTACTTGGAGAATACAAGCTATCAGCCAAGAGTCAAAACCATTTAAACGTTGGAATTTAGCACTATACAATTATATATACAATTGATATATTGAAGGTTGTAAATGTACATAAAACGGGCAGTCAATGATATCACACTGTATATTCACATTTTAAAACAAACAATCCATAATTCAGTGGTAGCTATATGTGGTGAGCAAAGGACAAAGTGAGACACATATAAACATCAGTTTAACTATGAGCTGATGCACAGTCAGATTACACATCTGCACGGATGCTAATTCATAGAACATAGTTTGTATCTTTGTAGAGAAACTGCAGTGTGTATTACATTTAATTACTTTCCCTGTGGCTTTAAATTGAGTAGCATGTTTAATATGTAGTTGGAGTAAGAAAGAGTTGATTCTTGACTGTGGCTAATACATGTTTGCAAAAAGACTTATTTTTTGCTTGAATAAACTCTGCAGCAGGTAGCATATGACACCAGCTTCTAATAAAACAGTTTAATAAAGGTTTGACTACTTAAGGGTTTTTCTAAAGGTCATGAAAATCAGTAGAAACACAATTGATTTCAGTAAACTTTGAATCTGGGCTTGTGCAAAAATGGCTACAACTCTATACTGGTATGATAAGAGTACAATAAAGAAAATGTAATGCAGGTTTAGAAGTGTGCAGCTTTAATGATATTTTTTCCCCATGTTGACTAGATCCTGGCATTACTGAATATGATATCAACTTTGAGAGCTAACAGAGGTTTGAAAAGCCAAACTCTTGGAGTCATGGTCAATTTTTAATGGTAATTGATCAACAATTTGGCATTTTTGTTATCATAAAAACCTTGAGATGGGATAAAGAAGTTTAACCCATCGACCACAACAGTTTTAGAATATTTCACATGATTCTGACCAAAGGCTTTATACATGGAGCAAAACAAACTCTATGAGATAAAAAGGAAAAAAACTCCTGTTTTTATGCAGGAATTTTGAGATTTTTTTTTTTCAGAAGTTGCTCTGGAATTTTATGAGCAGGATAACACCTCTGTATTAGGAAGACCATGGCTTTATTTTTTCTGCTGATTAATCTTCTGAATACACTCACAGATGCCATGAATACTAACACCAAAACTTCTAAAATTTTTTATTGTGCAACCAATTAAGTATAGTCATTGTTTTCTTCTGTTGTCCAAGGAGAAAATTCTAATTATTATGTAAAAAAGATATTTGATCACAAGTAGACCCTTTCTTCTTCTTTCCTCATTTTAAGTTTTTGTCTACATTAAAAAAAAAAAAAGGGAAAAAAAAAAAAGAAAAAAAGAGCAGTGGCACAGACCCAGAAGGAGTTCTGCAGCACATGTGAACAGTCTGTCGTGCCAAGGAGACTGGGCCAAATTTGTTCTTGCTGTAATTCCATTGAAGTCACTGGAGCTATTAATGGGGATGAATGTTGTCTTTTATCAGTTTCGACTTTATACACTGTGAGAATTAAATTTCACAAATTTTTGACATTTCACTGGCTGGGCTAAAAATAATGAAGTGAACAATTCTTTTCCCCTCTGATTAGTATGCTAAACATAATACACCTTTCATTGTGGAAGATATTAGACTTGATGATACAGTGTCTCAAGTAGCAGAATCTTTGGAAAACATAGTGATAGGCCATTTCCCCTATGTAAACAGGGGTGAAATAAATTAACTTGCTGATTATTTAGAAAAACAAATACCTGATTTATATAACTGATCAGTGTCTGGGAACAGGCAGTATCTATCCAATAAATTTCCTGACTGGAAAATGAACATACTAGATTTGCCCATCTCTTCACCTCAATGAGGTTTTAAAATTCCCAACATTAAAAAAAAAGGGGGAAGTATATTCCTTTAGCAAAAGGTCCCATATGTTTAGTAATTCAGAGTTTTCAAATGTAGCTTTTCAAGTTGTGAGAAGCACCTGAAAAGTATACAACTATATCTGAAACTTTCTTACTCTGTGTACCTGTTTTAATACCTGTAAGCTGACATCCTTTGCAAATTTGAGAGGCCTTTTGCATTTCTTTTATTGAACTGAATACTACCATTGAAAGGGAGCTGTATAAACACCAGTGTTGTGGGCTTTATTCTATAAAAAGTAATATTCTTCTTTTCTTTCTTTTGATTAATACTCTTATCAATTCACAGAAGACTTAGATGATTTCAGGAAGCAGATGCTAAGTCTTGGGAACAGATTTTTTTTCCAACATCAACATCTGCAAGTGTAGCTGTCTCCTCCAGTGGTGAAAATGGTGGCCGTGCAAAAGCCTCCAGGGCTAATATCCTGGGTCAGGCAGCTTAGGGAATTGCTTGAAGTCTTTCTCAGGAATATTTCTTTGAGTTACTGCTGACTTCAAGGAATCTGTTTCTACCCTCCAACCCCCATTAAATGCGATGATTAAAAAAAAAAAGGCAAATAATTTTCTCAGTGAAAGAAAGATATCCCCAGGGAGCAAAATACTATTTTCTCTAGTTTATTTAAAGATCTCCCATAACTAAAATGACTTGAAGTTTGATGGATTGGTTCTGAGGGCCATTTACCATCTCATTCCTACTAACTACTGCATTCCTTAGAGTTGTGATGATGACAATAGTCTAAGTTACATTTCTGGTGAAAATAGAGAAACAGGGAAGCTTGTTATCACAAAGAGTAAGTAACTGCTAAAAGTTAAATATCATTAAAATGACCCTTGGATAACAAATTTTGAGAAACACATTTTAAAATCTTGATTAACTATTACTGTGTAGATTTCATTAGTATTACTGTGTAGATTTTTGTAGCCAGAATTTCAACAACTGATGAGTCCTGGATGAGGGGTGGTGTACTTGATAAATTTGCAGTGGCTGTACTGTTGTCCTTGGGGAGTTCTACTATTTCACATGAATTAGAGTGCTCCAATACCTAATAGATTATAGGGATTCTATTCCCCATACCTAATTTGTTGATATATCTTCCAATAGATGTGTATGTGTTGATTTTTTACCTTTAGAAGGAATCATGGTTCTTTAATTCTCATTGGAGAAAATGGCATTAGACAATATGAACTTCAGAGACATGACATCTTAAATCTTCCAAACTATATGTCTCTTTTGTGTCCATGGTTTTACCACCTTTCAATCTGTATTTTAGCAGTATAGTTATATAATTTATATCTGAAACCTAGGCCCTACTTAAGCCTACTGATTTCATTTTACCCCTCCAAAAGTCTACAAAGACCCATTCTTGATCCAATGACATTGGCTTCACAGTATAGATGTTGGGAAAAATTTAAACTATTCTTAAAAAAATAAGCAAACGTTCCCTAAATTTGATTTCTGTGCTCATTTTACACTTTGATATATCAAGTCACTTCTTAGAAAGGAGGCTAATCACAGGGTTCTGAAGTTTCTGTGTCTGAGCCTGCTGCTTTTGTAATCCTCACCCTGTCTCGTTGCTATTCTAATTATTATCTCATGATCTTCATGTATGTAGCAGAATAAACAGCCCCTGTTACAAAATGTAAAGCAATGACACCTTTTTTCCAAAATGCTAAGGTGTAAACAGCAGTGGAGACATTCAGATGAGACTGATGAGCAGGATTAGCTCTGCTGAATTCTTAGATTACAACCATAAAGCTGAAGTAATATAACCTACAGAAACTGAGTTTAGATCAAGACAGCTATGATTAAACTGAAAACACACCAGCTCTAATTTCCTGACGAAATAAACATCTGCCATTTTAGTTTTAGTTTGCTTTAGTTCAGCTTTAGTTTGCTTTGCTTAACACATAAACCTTTTCTATTAGGAAAGCCTTAGTTTCAAAATTTAGTTTGGTTCAGCTGATTTTTTCCCTACATAAAGTATCTGCAAAGCCACACTGTTCTGCACCTTCAGGTAGCTGAACATTTCCTCAGCAAAACCAACTGTGCAAAACCACACATCATTTTTGCATCTGAAAAATTAACCTAACCCAACTACAGTGATATGAATGTCTGTGGGGGGGTAGGCTGTGAACTGGAAATAATCTCTAAGCGACTTTTTTGAGGAATTGTATCATGTTGCCAAGTTTCTGTAAGACTCCATGTTTATTTGACTCCATATTATTTGATTAATTGCCTCAAAATAGATAAAAATTGCCAAGCCTACTATGAGGTTGCTGTTAAAAAAATAATCTTTTATCATTGACAATAGTTTTATTCACATTGATAACAACCTCTGGAAAGTTACTTAAGTGAACATTCTTATAATATCATTACCATTGGCACGTGTCCTTTAGGAGTGTGATTTCATTTGGAAATGGGGGCTCTACTCTGCATTTGACCTCAATGATCTAATAGATATTCTTGCACATTTCTAACTTTTCTGAGTTCCCTGCATTAATTATCATGAGATGTAAAAGGGTGTGCTACATTTGTCTTCTATGTGACATTTAACATTAAAGTCACCAAAGGATTATGGATTGCTAGAGCAATTGTCTGCTAGATTAGAGGGAGGAACAACATAAACCAAGGCATTTGCTCTACCAGCTGTTGTTCTATTTACTGTGAGAGCACTTATATATTGTGTGTGTTCCTCAAACATACTTCTGAACACAAAAGTTCTTCCAGTATTAAATCACTGGTAAATCTCTTCTAGACTTTGGTATGATTGCAATCACCTGCTAGACAGAGTCTCACTAAAAACTCTTGTCAACACTTTTTTTTTCCCCCCAAACTGACTCAAGAGATATTAATGAATGTCTGTTTTTCTAGGGGTTTCTTTGAGACTTGAGATTTTTTGTGAAGGCTTCTCTTCCCTGCAGGAAAATTCAGTGAATGGAATAAAGTTCAAAAGTATTCACTAACATTTTGTGTATCTTTCTGTAAAGTCTGATCGAGCATGAGAGCTATGTGAAAACAGAATACTCCATGTGATAATAACATTTTTGCTTAGAGCTATATTTATCCACTTATACAATCTAAATAAGTGCTAGTGTTCTCTCATAAGTGATTTCTAGAAGGCATACAATAATTTTTAATGAATACAGTCAGAAAAAACCCTGTTCCTACAAAAGTCTGCAAAACAGCACACACAAATACTTGTGTACTTCAGAAAGATTATCCGCACCACTTTACCTTGTAATGAAGGTATTCTTAAACTTATTTTTCCATTTTTCATTTAAGAAAGCCTTATTTTTTTGTTTGCCTTCTTGATTTTGCAATCCAGATACAGTATTTGTGGAAAATACTGTTTTAGGTAAAAATTTACACTAGGAGTCACACTAAGTTTAAATCTCACTGCAAAATGTTCATATTAAATGAAGAGAAAATATTATTAGAAACAAAGCCAACAGAAAAACTGTTAAGAGTATTAGTAAAAAGCCAGCAAAACAGATCCAAGTCAAATGTTTAACAACTCCCAAATCAAGTACTTTATACATTAGGTATCTCATTTAAATTATATGAAGGTTAGCCCTGTTTCAATTTGCTCAGTGTTACTGGATATCAGGAAGGGCAGAAAGAGAACTCATAAAGTATTTCCATTAATAAGCTTTACTTCCTGTATCCTTCACCTCTCTGTTATCCTTCAGCAGAACACCCAATTCATGTTAACAAAAAATAAAAAATAGACCAACAGAAATCAAAAGCTATACAACACAGATGCTACTCCAGCCATCAGAATCAGGTCAGTTTTTAACTTCATTAAATTGCTGTCATATGGTGTCTGCTGACATGCATCAGACTTTGGAGAGTCTTACTCATCAGGTATTCTCTAAGATTGTTAACAAGAACAGCAACTCTCATCAGGGGTCCCCAAAAAGCAGCTAATTAGGGGACAAAGGTTGCTCAGATTGTGACAATTACACCTGTAGGTTCCTGTAGAAACACCAAATCTTGAACAAAAGTATGTTTGGTTGCCTAGTGCAAGAAATAAAGAGCTAGTCCATTAAAAAAATGAGAGGCAGAAACTGTCAACCATTTGAAAAGCTTTACGAAAATGATCATCCAATTAGTGGCTATGATCAAATCAGGCATGAACTCTCTCTGGATGGCTCCATAATTTTCCTTCTTGCATGGTGTAATTTCATATAGCTCAAATGAACTCGTGAGAGGTAATTCAGTTCCAAACAGTTTTCTCATCACTGCTAATTATACTAATACATTGAAATGCCTCCTACAAAATGCATGAGCCCTTTAAGCCACCTCATTAATGTGATATAATTTTTGCCAGAATATATATCAAACCTATTATCACCACAGGTTTTCTTTAGCTTTTTTTTTCAAAACGTCTATCAAAAAGCTGAAAAAGTAGATTTCTTTCGTTTGTTCCCAACATAATTAACTGTTTCTTTGAACTGTGGTTGTCTATTGTGGTATTTTCTTCAGAGAGCACTGGCAAAATACAGTATGATAGGGGTATTCCTCATACCTACAGGTTCTTTTGCCTGGGTGTTTGATTCCTGAAATCTTTTCTCAGTTGTAGCTGATTCTTTAAATGGCAAATGATGCATGCAATAATGTGCAAAAATGAGTTATACAAACTGAAAGCAGGGGTGTAAAAAGAAGCATCATCTGAGACTAAAATAAAGACAGATTTTATGGTATTTATGTCAGTTAATTTAACTGCTGGTAGGGGCTTTTGTTGAAACATGAGTTAGTTCCAGTGTTTAACCTTGCAGCATTAATTTATGCTTTATGGCATGAGTACTTCATCACTCCCTCCTTGGGAAGACAGTTATCTCATTAGCCAGAATTTAATGAAATGCAAGGATACACTTCTTAATTTCAAAGATTACTATAACACAAATCAGGTGTAAATCTCAGACCAACTGTCCCTTCCCTTTACCGCTTTGAAAAAATAGATTCATTTTGCAGTCATATAACAGAAATTCATCTGGTAGGATAAATTCCACTACTGCTATTCTAACAGCATTTCTCATCAGTAAAACGTGGCTTAACTTTACATTTAGTAATATTGGTGACATCCAAGGTCTCTAGAAAGTTTAAGGCTTACAACCCATTGTAACTACTACACACAATTTCAAATGTATGGAGCTGGTTTCATTGTGGAAGGGTGTCTTGCACAAGAACCAGTCTTCATTTTCATAGAGCTATATCTAGAGCGGTAGGAACGTGAGTGTGTATGCTCTGTCTTATGTAAGATTACCAGAACTGACAGGACTAGTGTAGTTTTTTAAACTGTTGCCTGTCTTCATATCCAGAATGGGACATAGGACACAATACTGCCTCACATTTTCATTTATTTGAGAGACATGGTTCTCAGAAACGGTTTTACCTTGTTTTTCATATGCATTTCTTTTATTACTTAACTGTTGTTATAAATTAGCTTAGTTTCTTATTGAAATCTCCATCCTGCAGTTCTCTGCATGGGAGTGTACTTCACTGAACAATAGCAGAATCTAGAGAATTCATTATGCAAACAGTTTTTTTCAGTGAAAAATGCAGGTGCTACGCTCTTGTTCATAAGAGCAATTCTTTGTTTCAGTATCGAAGCAGGCAAATCTATTAAAGATTCTTGGTCCTATATAATGTTAACACTTATAATATTATGTTATGTAAAATTGACTTATGAAATGCATCAGTATGAAGGCATAAACACACATTTTCTCAAATGTTAACAAATACTAACAGCCATAATAGCAGTGCTTTACTCCTATAGTCAAGTCCCCCATTTTAAGACTAAGAAGTCTGTCCATAACCAGCGTGGCCATATCTTACATAGAGAGAGACTAAGAAAATCTGAAGAAATTCTGATCAAGTATTGCATACTGGTATCAGGCTGTGGTTTCAGTACATGTATGTTGATGGAAGGAGGGAAGATCCTTGTGCATGATGTGGCCCTGAGCAGGGCAAGGCATATGCATATTAATTATAGATATTTTTGTAGCAGATAATTTTTAAATTTTATTTCCATGTAGTAGAAAATGGTAATCACAGCATAAAGGCTATAGAAATCTGAAATGTGATTGTTTTTTTAGCAGACCAGGGAGGACTTTCTGCCTCCGAACTAGAATGTGGCCTTTGGTTTCTGCAGCCATAATTCCTGTATCTGTTTTCCAAAGGCAACCAAAAGTTTGGTATGACCAAGGTCACATCTGTTCGTCATTAGACGGACTTTGAAACTGGGAAACTCAGACAGCTTAGCTGTGAACTTTAGGAAGTGCCACTAAAAGTATAAAACCAGGCAAGTCAAATACCCTAAGAATAAGTGTTTACACTGCCTCACTGTGTGTGGATTTACATACTTGTCCAGGAGACTTTGGTATGGAAATCCATGATGCAGGTCCAACCCTGTATGGCAACCTGTCTGAAATAAGCTGTTTCACGTTGACTCAAGATGGTTACGGAGGACATTCACACAGAGTATAGCGTTTTCCAGCTGCTTTAAATACCTTCAGAATCTTGACAGGATGGATCACTGCTTTTTCCTTCACTGGATATAGCTCTGTCACGGTGAAGTCCATGTATTGTGGCAGGGACTGTCATGTCATTTATTATGTTTGTTTAGCACACTGGAGTAAACCTGACTCTGCCACTTAGGTGCCACTACATTAAATTGTAATAATAATAAGGCACTATGGAGAAGGGACATACTGAACAAGAATGCTGAAGCATATCTATTTTCATTTGAAATGCACTGTGCAAAGTCCAATAGAGTTACAGAACAGACAGGACCTCAGTTGTCAAGATTTTGCCTTCTGCAATAAACTGCAGGTCTGCATTGCCACTTGAAAAAAAAAAAAAAAAGGTTGCTACACCAGTCCTCCTAAAGTCACAGTTGTTTCAAAAGGGTTTGTCTTGTTCACACTAGATGGAAAAACAATTTCAAACATTATTATTTTATATTGCATTTAATATATTGTGTGACTATACATATATTACATGGTGTTAAACGATGAAGTGGTCCCTGGAGAATCTTGGTTTCAAGAACACCCGTTGCTACACAGCTTCCCTTCAGGCAGAAACTGAGAAAGCAGGCTGTGAGGAAAAGTTCTTATAAGAAATCCCATCTTAGGAAAATGATCTAGAGGCAGATTTACCATACTGATAAGAGAAAGTGGGGTGTATTGCCATCCAGAGGGACCCTGATGGGCTGGGGTCATAGGCTGAGAGGAACTTGATGATTTTCAACAGTGGGAAATGCAAAGTCCTGCAGCTGGGGAGAAATAATCCCAGGCATCTGTACACACTTGGGGACAACCAGTTTAAAAGCAGCTTTGCAGGAAAGGACCACAAGGGCCTGGGTGGACAAAGAGCTGAACAGGGCCATCAATGAGGCCTTGCAGTCAAGATGTTCAGCAATGTCCTGAGCTGCATGAGGAAAAGCATTCCTCACTACTCAGCATTGGTGATGGAACACCTGGGCTGCTGTGTCCAGTGCTAGGCACCCCAGTACCAGAGAGAGCTGGAGCTACTGGAGAGAGTCCAGGGAAGCAACACGAAGGTAATTGAGGGGCTAGAGCATTAGTCCCTCTGAGGAAAGATGGAGAGACCTGGGAACGTTTGACTGGGCGAAGAGAAGGCTCAGGAGGAATCTTACCAATGTGTATAAATACCTGAAAGAGGGTACAAAGGGGATGGAGGCAGGGTTTTTTTCAGTGATGTCCAGTGACAGAGGCAATGGGCACAAACTGAACACATTTGAACTACAGGTGTCACTTGTTCACTGTGGGGGTGCCTCAGCACAGGCACAGGTTGTCCAAGGAGACTGTGGAGTCTCCATCCTTGGAGATATTTAAAAGTCATACAAACATGGTCCTGAGAGCCAGCACTAGCTGGCCTTGCTCAAGCAGGGAAGGGTTGGACCAGATGACTGCCAGAGATCTCTTCCAACCTCAGCCATCCTGTGATTACCTGAAAGGCCTGGCAGAGAATACCTTATGTCTTCAGCTATATAAGAAATTTACTGCATCAGAAACCAGGAGATGAAGCTTGACTTTCATTGTTAATTTGTGATGTTTGATAATCCTGTGCCTAAAACAAAGGCTTGGAATAATAGCTGAGTAGTGGTTATGCTGGCTCCTTGACATTTAGAAGAGGCTGAAAAGCCAGGACCATTGAACCTTGTGTATAGAAGCCATTGGAAATGAGGTGGTAGATAGAAACATTTTTTCTCAAAATTAGGTGAAAGAAATACTATGGAAATGCTATGAAAAAGCAGTGAACTATATATTTTCTTTTTTTTTTTTTATATATACATTTGTAGCTGTAAAAGACAAACAACATTATTAATCACAATTAACAGACACAAAAATAATCTGGACTGCCAAAACTTGTTTCCATTTTTTTACAAAATCCCTCAAGACTCTTTATATTGGAAGGCTGGATTTTCATATTAATTTTTAAAAAATAGTCAGATTAATCTTAGGTTGTGACCTTTTAGGAAGAACACACTTTTTTTCCTGAGATCTGCTAACATTTAGTATGTTACACTGTGAGATTCTCAGAGATATGTGCCAATACAAAACCATAAGATTTTTTTCACTAAGACCAATGACTACATTTCCACAGATTTTTCCAAAGGTAGGGGTAGAAAAATTTATTTGAAAAATTGATTTTTACAAATACAAAGTCAGTATATTTTCTCACATCATTATCCTTCGCAGTGATGATGTAGCTAGTGTGCCTTAAACTGATGGATAAGTTAGATAAATTAATTTCCTTTATATGATACTCTGTTTGTGTAAAGAATAAATATTTTCAGAAAAGTTGTATCAGTAGAGGTTGTATTTCTTTAATCGAATATAATTTCTAAAGCTTGAAGAGCAAGACTCAGTTTATTTTAACACTGTCCTTTTGTAATATGTCTCAAAGAAATTGACATAGAACCAGTCTGGACCTGCCTGAACGAACAATTAAAAAAAAAAATAATCATAGATTCTATGAATCTCATCTGATGTGATGACAAAGTGAGGAAACAGGTAGTTGGAAACTGAAGTCCTAGGTACTTTGTTTCATATTTGCCTCTGCTCTCTCTGCCTGAATATATTTACTTTAACCTTCCTAGTCAAATAATGAGGCTTTTTCTGATTTTATATTGCTATGCCTTCCAATTAGGGTTATTTTCATTCTTCTGATTTTGTATTTTCTTGGTAACATAAAACAACATTTTTGCTTGTGTTAGGGGATGCTGCCACAAAAAGAAGTTTAAATATTACAATAATTGTGTATCCAGTGACATGACAAAGTCTTGCATATATCATCTGATGTTTAAAAAAACTGAATTCATGTTAACCATCCTGCTGGCACTCATGCAGGGGTCTTGATTTATTTGGGTGGACTACAGAGAAATGTCATCTGACCATTAAGACTACCTATATATGTAATTCTTTTATAGGTCAGGGAGCAACACTTAGTCTTGTAGAAATTAATTTTTAGATTTCCATTGTGTCATTAATGAAGAAGACCTGCAAGAAAAAACAGGCCATTTTCAGGAATGTGATTCAGAACATTAACACCTTAATTTACATAAAATTGGTTACATACTGCTGCAGTAATTTAATTTATCTGACCAGGACTTTGCAACTGTGAAAAATAGATTCAGAAAGGCAAATCGGGACACTCACATATTTTCTCCAAGTGGCTGATTTCATGACAGTATGAAATCAGAATGATTTAATTGCAAGACATCAAAAAATACAATGTGTTGCCAAATTTGGAAGGCTTGGATTTCGAGAAAAAGGTTTTAAAATGGAAATTACAAAAAATACACAAACCCTGTACTTGAAATAATTGATGCTTTTCTCATGTGTAATGAATAGGCAATAAAATCAAAAGTTCACTCTAAGATTCTGACATATGGCATTGGAAAACAGACATGCTGGCAAAAGGCAAAATCTTTTTTTTTTTTGTAAAGAAAAAAAGACACATGTGAAAGAGAGAACCTCAGAAGGATATTAGGGTTTTTGCTTTTTTCCTCAACAAACCCACAGTATTTTTATTCCTAGGCTACTCAGCTGAAAATAAGGTACAAAGCAAGCTTCTGCACCCTGTGTATTCAGCTCTTCAGTTTGCAGAATTCACCCATCAGCCTTCATCAGTAAAATTAAAATATACCCTTCTTTATCCTTTTAAAACCTATCTCAAATTCAATTATCTACTGGAATTAAGTTGGAGTTGTACTATACTGGTGCAGTTAGAATAGTTAAAGTCATCCAGTGAGGATTCATTTAGATCAGTAAAATGATGATTTATACTATTTAGTTGCTCGCATACATCAGAAAGTGAAAATTAAGGTATGCTGAACATGCAAAAAATACTAGATGCAAAGGATTATGGTTTGATTGTGTTACAATTTCATTATTTCTTTGAATTTCCATCAATAGTTTCTACAGTACAACCCACAATTCTAAAGCTGTCTGCCTTATAATATGCAAAGATGATTTCCTGTGTCTAAGTGGCCTGTAGTTTCTTCCTAGGACTTATAAGGTTCCTGGAAATGACCCTATATATTAACCAAAATATGAAATTTCTCTTCTGGAGAATATGGGAACCTTGTGTCTGAGCAATTCAAATACACAGCCAGGCACTTCAGGATGGAAATTACACATCAGCCTTGTTTTGCATCTTTCATTAATCCTGCAGCAAAAAAACCTGGACGGTTCCTGCCTCTGTTAATGTAACATTTTCTCACTGTCACCTTTAAGAAAAGCACTCCAGTCTCTCCCAAATCTCTCCTAACCCAGCTACCAGTCCATAGCCCTTTGCAGCTGGAGGTGACCATTGTATGGACAGGGGCAATAGAGGCCACGTCCCCTTTTGCTCTTTGCATTTGTGAAGTTTAGTTTTGGAGTGAGAGGTCTGAAGGCCTGAAGTTTATACAATTTTATCCCAAAGGCAAAAAAGGATAATTTTATCCTTCTTAATTTGCTCTGAGGTGATGAATTCCTACTTCTGCAGATCACTAAAGAAAGAACACAACAATTTAAAAAAAAATTACAAAAATTCTGTTAGGAGTGGTAAAGTTTTTAAAGTTGTAGGAATTGGCACACTAATATGTCTGCTTTAGAACTTCTGCAGACATGAATGAATCATCAGGCAAGAATCCCCACAGCCAGAGCTAGGGTAATTGCACTGCTGCAGCTTGCAGGTAACAAACTGGCTCTCACAAAATGAAATACTTGAATTTTCCTAGTGACAACAACACATACAAATATCAAATCACTACCTGAACTGCATGTCTTGAAAGACCAAGGTTCAGGACACAATGAAAGGCAGAAAGGATGGTTTCTTTTGTGACCTATTATGTGTAACTCCTTAACTATATAATTTTATAACAAAATCACAGATTTCCATGAAACTTTAGCAGTTAAATTAAGAAGCACAAATTGCTGCCTTATATATCAACCTCATCTGGATTCCAGACTATATAATTTTCTTGATAGTGATTCTTGTATGTATTTATTCATTCTCAGAAGGAACACAGCCCTTTGGAACATTCTTATTCTGCCCATATAGTGTACATAAATAAGCAAGATTTGGATATTTCAGAGCTATACCCCCAAAATAACAGTAGCACTGAGCACAGATAACTTTTAATGTATTAATAAGTAAAGTGATACTCAAATTATTTTTGGCTAATATTCATTATGTTATAAATAATGGGACACATTATAGTGATGAACATCTAATGATTTTCCACAGTATTGACCTTCTTACATCAGTTGTAGCTCTACTATGGCCTTTGTATGTGGAACAAGTATGTAGTAAGGGAGGCTTAGATTTACAACATGCAAACTACTGTGCATTAAGTCCCTTCGAGATGTCCTTAAAACACTCTGGGTACAATGCCACCAGCTTTCCAAATGGAAAAATCTGCCTCACACAGAGGCACCCTCCATGCACACACAGAGCGATGCACAGACCAGTTGCGGAGTAACTGTTTGGTGGCATATTCTTCCTTCATAGGTGGGTGTCCAGGATGTAAACTGGTTAAATGAAGAGCAATAAATCTATATGGTATGGCAAATAAAAATAAAAACCCTTACTGGTACTGTGAAATAAGTAGTTTCAAGAACACATTGTCTGCTACCTGAACTTTTTTTAGCATGAAAACCTTATACCCACAGTGGTATGGGTCTCATCTTCAGGCCTCTGTGATCACATGGTTTAAGGTCATAACTACAAGCCTTTTGCGAGAAGCAAACAGGTTTACTGTTATTTTTCTGACATGGTACCTCAACACAAGAGCTTGGAAATCAGACAGTCATCAGATATTTTCAGAGCTCTATAAGATGTTAAAATGCTTTCATTACCTGTCTCAGAAATATGCCTTTACGTGACCAGCCAGGCTTGCAGTCCACTGGACATTACTTTGCAGCTATTAATGCCCAGAGAAGGAAACTGCGATCCTACGTTACTGCTTCTCTTGTAACAGTGTCCACTGTCTTGGTTGGATTAACCTGAAGATGCTCCTCCCCTCAGAATGAGCTACAAAGAAGTGTATTACTCTTGAAGCTGGGCAGTGTACTGCAAGCTGTGCTAGATAGCAATATTAAATAGAGATGAGTTTGTTCTTCACTTGAATATATGCATCATTAGTTCAGTTTACTGGAAATCTGAAAAAAACTGTTCACAGAGTTCTTCTTAAGTCTTAGCGTGAGTAAGAGCATCTCATCTATTCCTGATTCCTCAGCCACCTTCATGAAAAAACATGAAGTTCTGCTCAGATATTTTTAACAAAATCTGTTATAAAATCAGGATAGTAACAGTTCAGATACTCTGTGGCAGTGTATTTGAAAGTGCTATATATATGAAATTGTAACTAGGGACTGGACGAATGTTGGGATAATCAGCTTTTCAGAATGATGAGGAAACCACTGGAATATTTTTGGTTTCCATAAAATAGTCTGAGTGGGTTTTTTAATTAATAGATTTTTTAGGAAGACTGTATGCAGTGAACTGAGAATTCTTCATACAAGAATATAAGGAAGTTAATTTTAAAAAATACCAGATAAAAGAGCACACTTGATTAAGAACAGTAAATGTCCAATGTGCCAGAAGATTAAAACAATACTTTAGAAATTTGAACGGACAAAAATCTGTTTTAATATTTTTTTCAGTGTACCAGATAAAAACTAATTTCAGAAAACAGCAGAGGCTCTCAGTGAACATCTGCTAAAAGAATATATCTGTGAAAGTAGCACTGTATAATTTTTTGTGCAACTAGGATATCTATTTAATAGGTTTCCACACCAGCTTTGATCACATTCGGAATTATTCTGCTTTTTGTTACATTTTCTCAGTTATTTTTTAAACTTTTTTGTGCTTTCTTTGAAATATTTGAGCCTTTTAATGTATGGATAATTTATTCAGCTCCTAAATTTAAATGCCTTGTGGGTGTAATTTTCCTATTTTAGTTTACTTCTATAGCTGCCTTCACTTTGTCTGGAATATATTATTCATTGTCTCCAAATTATAACAGGACCGGCATGTTAGAGTATAACTCCTTAAATTCATTTCAGTATTTTAACTATTTGTATAACAATCTAGGGGTTAGAAAGCTTCCCTGAAAACATCTTTGTCTCAAAGAAATTGTCAGGAAAATGCAAAATATTTTCATATGACCTTAAGAATTTGAACATGAAGATATTTGTGCCAGTGTTGTGACTTTTATTGTAATTTGAAAATGTTCTCACAAATTATAGGTTAATAAGTCTGTAAAAAGATGCAGCTCTTAAGCAGGCCAAACTCTTCATTGACATAACTGGAGGGTCTTGCCTCTGATGAATTTCTTGTCCAGTTTAAAACAGAGATTAAACCCTGGAGTGGGGCGAGGAACAGCAGCTCAGCAGAACTTTGTTTCACAACATAACTCAGGGTCTGAGAGGTGTAAAAGGACTTGGGCTCTGTCAGATTTCTGCCAGCACATTTTACTGTAAATGAACATCCCAAAGTGCCAAAAAAAGGATTGTTTTAAAATGCAACAGCAAAGGAACACTCCCACCCCTTTAAGGATAGATTTTACTTGAACATAAACCTGAAGAACAAAATTCAGGGGGAGGCAGAGCCTGTAAAGAAATCTTCCCTTCTGACAGGAGCAGAAGTAAGGTTTTTCTCCTCTGTACAATTACTGGTTCAGTTTCTGCTTTTCAGTCTCTCAGCCTCTTCAAGGAAAGACCCTTTCAGTCCTGGGCTCCCTGGGCTTTGTGCTCTCACTTCTGCCAGGCCCCTTCTGCCTCCTTCTGCTCTGGGGTCTGGTGTGGGTGCTGGTATACGGACAGGATGAGGGGAGCCCCATGGGTTTGGAATAGGAACCATCAGGGCTGGGAGAACCCTCAGGGCCCTGGTTGTTTCCAGCACGAGCAGGTTTCCCCTTGCTGCCTCAGGACACCTTTTAAGAGGAATGTGACAAAAACACAAAAAAGGTGCCAGAGGCAGAAAGGGGAGTAGAAAAATACCTTGCTTGTTAGGACTTGCCAGAGTGTTGAGGGACTTACTTTGTGAATTTTTTTGTAAAATTTCATGCAAGACTCTTGAAAATTTTAGAATATTTATGGTGTAAAGCATGCTCACTGTTGACACTAAAAATCAGATTTTATAGCTATGCCAAGACTCCCAGTTTATATGATAGTTAGGATAGGAGACAGAGCACATGTAGAATCATAGAATCATAGAATTGACTGGGTTGGAAGGGACCTCAGAGATCATCAAATCCAACCCTTGACCCACTGTTGCGTTTGCTAGACTATGGCACTAAGTGCCACATCCAGTCTCTTTTTAAATATCTCCAGGGACAGAGAATCCACTACTTCACTGGACAGCCCATTCCAATGTCTGAACACCCTCTCTATAAAGACATTCTTTCCAATATCTAACCTAAACTTCCCCTGGTACAACTTGAGACTGTGCCCTCTTGTCTTATTGAAAGTTGTCTGGGAAAAGAGACCAACCCCTACCTTTCAGGGAGTTGTAGAGAGCGATGAGGTCTCCCCTGAGCCGCCTCTTCTTCAGGCTGAACAGCCCCAGCTCCCTCAGCCTCTCCTCATAGGGTCTGTGCTCGAGTCCTTTCACCAGTCTTGTTGCCCTGCTTCCTGAACTGAGGGGCCCAGAACTGGACACAGTACTCGAGGTGTGGCCTCACCAGGGCTGAGTACAGGGGCAGAATCACTTCCCTGGACCTGCTGGCCACACTGTTCCTGATGCAGGCCAGGATGCCATTGGCCTTCTTGGCTACCTGGGCACACTGCTGGCTCATGTTCAGCTTCCTGTCAATCCAGACTCCCAGGTCCCTCTCTGTCTGGCTGCTCTCCAACCACTCTGTCCCCAGCCTGTAGGGCTGCATGGGGTTGTTGTGGCCAAAGTGCAGGACCCGGCACTTGGCCTTGTTGAACCTCATCCCGTTGGAATCAGCCCAACTCTCCAGTCTGCCCAGGTCCCTCTGCAGAGCCCTCCTGCCTTCGAGTTGGTCCACACTTCCTCCCAGCTTGGTGTCATCTGCGAATTTGCTGATGATGGACTCAATCCCCTCATCTAAATCATCAATGAAGATATTAAACAGCACTGGGCCCAACACTGATCCCTGGGGGACACCACTAGTGACCGGCCGCCAACTGGATGCAGCCCCGTTCAGCACCACTCTCTGGGCCCGGCCCTCCAGCCAGTTCCTAACCCAGCACAGGGTGCTCCTGTCCAAGCTGTGGGCTGACAGCTTTTTCAGGAGAATGCTGTGGGAGACGGTGTCAAAGGCCTTGCTGAAGTCCAGGTAGACCACATCCACAGCCTTCCCCTCATCCACCAGTCAGGTCACCTGATCATAAAAGGAGATCAGGTTGGTCAGACAGGACCTGCCCTTCCTAAACCCATGCTGGCTGGGTCTGATCCCTTGCCCATCCTGCAGGTGCTGTGTGATTGCACTGAGGATGATCTGCTCCATGACCCTGCCATGGAATGAGGTCAGGCTGACGGGCCTGTAGTTTCCTGGGTCCTCTTTCCGGCCCTTTTTGTGGATTGGCGTGACATTCGCCAACTTCCAATCATCTGGGATGTCCCCAGTGAGCCAGGACTGTTGGTAGATGTTAGAGAGAGGCTTGGCGAGCTCTGAGGCTTGAGTAGTGCAGCCGGTTAGCATGCAGTTATACAGACAAACCCAAGCAATGCTGAGGCCAGGGGTTCAAGACTCAGAAGCCTCAACCTAACAGTGACGAGCTCTAGTGGCGCAATGATGGTAGTGCAGTGCTGAGAGAAGAAGCCAATCTCTCTGCTGGCTTGCTCAGGACTGAGCCAAGCCTGGCTCTCAGGCCTCACTTTTTATTGGCCCCCTAATCCTGCTCATGCGCAGTGGGGGCCCTGCCCTAATCAGGCACAGGTGGGCTTAACACAAGCTCATGCCCACTGCCTGGCAATTAGTGGCACCTGGTTGCCTCATTTCACTACATTTTCTTTCTGCATGACCTAACTATATTCCTAAATTCCTCCTGATCTCTCAAATCCAGTTTACCATTTATGACATTATTTTTATTATTATTAGGCCTAGAAATAAGGCTCCAGCACTGTCTGTAACCTTTTATTTTTTTCTGTGAAGTGGACACTGTTCAGAAATAGATGATTCACAGAGCCAGGGGGAGGGACCATCAGAGGCCAGCTGTCTGCAGAAGTCATTGGAAACTCAAAATAGGATCATTTCAAATCCCTCAATAAAGAGCATATATTTATGAGTTATCATACATGGGGATACCTTTTTGAGATCTAATCTGAAGTATCTTTGAACAGTTTCTCATTTGAAGTGTCTTCAGGGAGCTGAAGCGGGGGTCATCCAAGTCCTAGACTAGATCTTTAAATGTGGGCAATTTTTCATGTCTTGCCATGAGAAACATCAGATGTTTAAATGTCCAACTCTACAATTCTCTTTTGTAAACAAACCCAAATTTTATGTCTAATACCTAAATATAATAATTATAGTAGATTTATAAACTTAAAATTGGAAAAAACTATATAATTTTTGAGACATGACACAACAGAATGGAGTCATGGTAGGTGACTATTTTTCCTAGGCACTGAAATAATCCAAAATGACAGTAATCATAAAATGAGTAATAGTTATCCTAAAACATTGTTGAAATGAGTAATAGGATGAGACATGACTATTTATAGTTGAAAACAGTGGGAATTTGGAGTAATTTCAATGGGGCAGTTTTCTTTGGTGCTCTTTTAAAGAGTGTTCAGTCTGTGTATTCATGTAGGCAAAATAGTTGTTGGTGATTTTATTACTGTCCTACTTCCTATGCTCACAGAAACCCAAGGTTTCTGGGAAAGTCTTCTACTATAACTGCTCTTTAATTTCACTGAAAGCAGGTATTTGACAGGGAAGAACTGGTGGCAACTTCATATGAAAGAGAGCCTTAGGTTATGAAGACATCTCCTTTGCCATTCCTATCACCTCCTCTGCCCACTCCCTCTATACCTCTTTGGCAGGATTCTAAGAAGGCAAGGTCAAGAAAACAGCCTTCTAGCCAGAAATCCTTTTTGCAGAGTAGTTTTCTCTGTTGCATTACTTGCACATGGGAGTACAAAGAAGCACTGGGAGATTCTATAGGGAGCAATTGAGGCATCAGAAAAAGTTGCTTCAAAAAGAGTGGGACAAGTCAGCCTAATCAGGTAACTTGCAATTATTTGAGTTTCACAAGTATTAACACTATTGCAAGATTTTCTCCAAGATAAAAGAATGATTGCTAACTATACTCCTAAATTTTGAAGCAATGTCTATTTTCAGTTTTGAAGCATATGAAGCTTTTAGAGCATTACAAAAAACCTGTGGAAATATACTGAGCTGAAAATTTATAGTTTGTAAATTTGGGCAACTGCATCTCAGCTTCACAGCCAAATATAGGTTTATAATTATTGAGCTATTTTTTGCTGGGTAGAAAAATATTTCAAAACCACCAAAACCTTTCTTTTATATGCCAAAGAAGAAAATCTTTTAATTTAAAAACCAAAATATTGTTTCTCAGTGTGATTTTAATAAGAACATTTTTCAGGTTTTTAAGGAAAAAATATTCTAAAATAGGTTATCAAAATTTAAGGTGTAACTACTGCCCACTGTGGTGGTGGTGATATTTTGAATTTAGTCTCCTGAAAGGATCATAATACGTTTTCCAGCCTTGTTGGTTCCTTTTGATTTCTCCCTAGTCTACCTAGAGGTTACATGGTTTCAGTGCTACAGATGCTTAGCTCATACAAAGACCTTATATATATATAAATATATATATATAAAATTGTTTTTTAATATTTTTTAAATGTCAGGCAGACAGTTTCAGAATATCATGTTAGACAGTTCCTGCAAGACCACTGATCCCAAATTCTTGATTCATAACGAATTTTGAGTTATTAAATATGCTTTGTATGAAGTAATAAAACCAAACGACATTATAGAAAGTGTCTGAAATTAGAGGAATTTGTATCTTTATAGTTCAGATCTTCCATCTCATGTGTCTGTGAGGTAGAATTGAAGGCTTAGATTCCATGGGAAAGATGTACAAACTTGCAACAGGCTAATTTTGGTCAGAATATTTTTTGTTCTAAGGTCAATTGTGTGATTTTGGAAGGCTTGACACACATATATTATATTGTGTTAAAGTTCTAACCTTTACATTGATACTGGAGCTAAATTTAGATGAAGTGAATTTTGAGCAGTCCTTTAAGAGAGTTCTCACCCCCAAGGCATGGGCAGCCACACCCAAACTGTTCTGCTACAAGTCTCACCAAATGCAGCATAGTAATACTATGATGTCAAAGAGTGCTTTGATCCTTTGTGACATAAGAAAACAGTTTCTACTTGAGGAGCATTCAATTAACAGGGAAAACAGAATTGGGACAGTTGGGAACATGTGCCAGGAACAAACGTATCAAGTGATAGATTCCTCAGTCCTTGAGTGAGCAATGGCAAGCCTGCCAATGGCAGTAGATCAAGCAGTACATTTGGAATATATGGAACTATCTCTTGTATAACTCTGAAGCCTTCCATGGGTGATTGGCCCTTGAGCAACACATAATTCAGATCCACATAGATCAAAAATTGTGATGAGCATGAAGCAACTTGGGTGCAATTGTCTTCTCTAGTCAATAAAGACACCACCCTGAGTTTTATTGAGCAAGTTGAGAGCTATGGAAGCAGTAGCTCCATTTCAAACAGAAAATTCCTCTTTGAAGCCTTATAAAGCCTTTGTCACTTGCTGGCAGGCAGAAAAGAATGGGTTCTTATAGCAATGGATCTTCCCATTGTAACTTCTCCCCAGTGCATGAGCATGAGCACGCCTGCAGCTACAGTAAGATTAGCCCACAATATTTTCCTGCAGTTAGCCTGTCCTCAGCCTGCTCCTCCATCCGTCTCTGCAATTTTCCATGCAAATGTTGTCTGATCTGAAATGAGACAGGTTCATTGTGTTGCTTAAGAGAATTGCCTCTCATGGCTGGAAGAACGTGAAGAGCTGGGGTGGTGTGTGTGTGTGTGTGTAGGAAACCCTGAGGTTTCAGTGGGGTTGCACATTTATACATTCAAACAGGTGGTTTTTTTGGTTTGGTTTTGTTTTGTTTTGTTTTAAAATCAAAAGCTTAGATGTAAAACTGTTGTAGCTACACTACATCAACATATACATACAAATGAATGAAAAGAGGACAGGAATGTGCAATGCAAGGTGTACATGACGAACAAATTAAAGTTGTAGAAGAATCCCCATATATGGGGGGAGAAGGGGCATATGAAATTGTTTCTGTAGTTGAAGAGGACAACGGTGGCTTTTCAAGCCACAGGACTTGGATAGAGGCCAAGTAGAAATTATGATATATTTTATATTGGTTTTGGGCCTGTGTTTTGTGTTAGAGGGGTTGGTGGTTGCGTCTAATCCGTCCCCTTATGGAGCTGTTGGTCTAGTACCGTCCTCTGTTGTTGACTGTGGGTGGTTGATGAGCCTAGGACTTTCTTTTGTGTCTCTGGTGTTGTTTATAGTTTCTCTGGGGGGAATATTAGTGGTTTTTTTTTACTCTGTCTCTTTAGCGGCAGATCCATTTCTAGAGACTTGGGGGGATTGGTGGGTTATGGGCTATGGGCTTGGTTTTGTGTTGGTGTTGTGTGGTATCCATATGTGTCCTATTGACCCTGATCAAAGCATATAGAGATGAAACCGCATTTTTGAATTTTGAGTTTTGGGAAGAAGGATCCATATCCTCAAAATTAGTGGAAGGCTGATGTGATTTAGCCATTGGACTGAGAACTGAGAGGTCTGGGTTCACTTTGTTCTTCTATGTGACATTCTGGAAATACCATACCAAATCTATGGCTTAGTTTTCATCATTAAAATGTAAAAAATATTTTTTGAATCTGTGGTGGACTTTTTCTTTTTTGCATTTCTAAAAACCCCAAAAGACACATTATTAGTTTTATTTTCTTGGCAGTTCTGTGACGGAAATAATAAAACACTAAAAAAATCTCTTTTAAAGTAGCTACTAGGAAAAAGTAGGAAATTAATAAGTAGAAAATCAAATAAAAGCAACTAAGTAATACAGCAAGATTCTTTACTTTTTATATGCTTTAAAGTTTTAAAATAAAAAATAAATGCAAGCTAAGAATGATACTTCAGGAATAGACATCTTGCAAAACTATAGAAGCAAAAATTTAAAAAGAAACTGAGGAAGTGGTGCTTTGCAGGAAGCCTTGCATTTGTTTAGCTTCAAGATGATACACATCAACTGTGCAAATTCAAATTACCTAAAAGGAGATGATTACCCTGAGCACAGCAGGACATATAAATTGTGCTCATTAATTATATTTTATTACAAATTCTTGGTTTGCCAATTTGCCAATTGCCAGTTATGCCATACACCAGTCTGGTTGTGTGGATGCAAAAGTACATTGTATTGTTGACAGAAATATTTGGTGATCTATAACTATAAGTGACACTAGACTTGTTGATTTTTTTGTAGGTAACATGTCCCCAGCTATACAGCAGCTATCTGTAAGTGTGGCTGGTTTGAAATGCCCTGGCAAGTCATGCTGCTGCAGCAGTCATATTTTGATCTGATCTACAGAGGCAGTGGGTCCAAGTTCTGTTGATTATTTGTCTTACTTAGCAGTAAGTTAAGCAGTGTGAAAAACTGTGCAAATGCTCTTTTTGGGTCATTATGTTATTGTGCATCATCTACAATATACTAATATATTTTGAGCTTGTGTACATGTCTTGTTAAATTTATTTGTTTTTAACAAATCATCTTTGAAAACCTGCACACTTTATCACAACCACGTCTTAAATCTAACATATTTATCATAAAGTATTTTATTTATTGAATTTTATTTGCCATCAAGAGAGACAGACACGAATGTAATGTTTAAAAAGATGTCTATTGATGTGAGAAAAATGCAAGTCGTGTGGTAGAAGCTCAGTGAGTGGGAGAAATGTAAATGTTCTCTGCATTTTATCTCACATGACAGAATGCATTATGGTCAAAATAGTGTCTTCTCAGAGACACAGGTTTCTAACATCTGCATAATACACACTTTTATGTAAGCTCTTTATTCTGCGTGCAATTGTTTAGTTAAATGCCCTACAGTCTCATTCATAAGGCCCTCTCTTATGTTGTAACCTTGTATGGGTCCTGTACCTTGGATACATGTAACACAATTATAATTACCATGACAATATACAACACCTTTTTGAAACCCTCCCCATCTGATATAGGGGTGTGGTACATAAGGATGTCAGAACCAAGCTATTTTCACCAATTAGTTGTCTTTGACACAGGCCTGCATTTCCCATCAATTAGTACAAGCAGAAAGGTGCATTTCCAGAATTCTATAGACCCAGCAGCTCGTGCTAATAAGCAGGATTTAGGATATTTAAATAAGATCCAATACATATTCTGGTTTTATTAATTTGCTAAAAGAAGTAGCTCCTTTTTATCTGTGAATCATTTTTGAATATAATGCACATAGATTAAAAGTTTTGTGAGATTCAGTCCTGTCAACAAACAGCTATAGCTTGAATTTTAGCCTTTCTTATCTGATAATTGCTATTAAAAGATGTTGAACAAGAGTTGAAAGTTGCAATATCTTCTGTAGCAGTTCTGCTATTAAGCCAGGACACAAGATGTGAACAACTAAACCAAGCAGTTGTGCAAAAAGAAAGCTAGCATGTTGGTCAGATATTTATGGATTTCCATAGATTATGAGTAGATATGAAGAAGTTTGGGTCAGCTGTCCTTCTCTGATGTGCCATGAAATCACCTTAGAAACATCTTCAGATGTTGTGGATCTTAGTTGCACAGCCAGCAATATTAGTCAGAATAGTTTAATGCTGCTGTGGTTAATTTTGGCACAGTGGCCAGCAGTGCTGAAGGGTCCCTAATCAAAAGCCATCAAAACTCAGCAGAGATTCTTATTTGTGAATAGGAGTGTCCCTGAAAAAACAAGTGTGTCCCTGAAGAAAAAAAGAGGGGAGAGGAATGACATTAGAACATCCTACAGACTTCTTCCCAAGGGAACTGTACTCCACATTCAGGACGTTGTTAGCTCTAATTGGCACGTTTAGTTGTAACCTGAGAGGACAGAAGAGCAACAGTGCAGTTGCATGGGGCCAAATCTTCAATGGACCAAACCAACCACACTTGTCAACACCCTAGGTGTGTACAGATAGCATGGAGTGTGTTCTTGCTGCTCTTCCCCTGCTTCTGTCTACCCCAATCTTGTTCTGTTACAGTGTTGCTGTTAGTTTACTTTATTTTTCTTATTTTTTTGTCTGCATACATTTTCTTGGATAATTATCTTGGGTTCACTTTTCCACACCCCTCCACACAGTTCCTCCCACACTTTAATTGCTATTGAGGTGATAAAAGACAGTCTGGCCATACAATGGGGTTCCTGGCTGCTCGGACATCGAGGTGCTCATCCAGGCACAACTAAAGTCAGGAAAATTAGGCAGCTTTCTTTATAGCTCTGTGGGATCCTTGGCATGTCTGTATTTTCTGTATGGCTGGGGAATGGACTGCATAGCAGCATTCTGTGAAGGCTTTACTTTTCTGGGGTCACAACGTGATGGCCCCACACTCTGGTTCTTCTCCTTTGTTCAGCTGCACGGCAGAAACCTGAGGAATTCCTTCCAGTTCAACACATGCAGGGCCCCCATTCTGCTGAACTGGACCCCTAAACGTTGTCCCACTCATACATGAAAGACCTGGGCTCATAACACTGATCAGCAGTGCTAGATACCTAAATTTCTTGCACAACGATGAGAGAATAGGCCCCTTTTGATTTTAGAAGTCATTCCTACAAGGATTTCCCTTGTGCCTAGTATGAGCTTATAAATGGCCATTTTATTGTATTAAATATGTATCACATCCATCATTTTAAATTCTGTGCTGTGATGAAGACTTCTCAGTCCCAGAATCAGTACTGAAAATATTTAAACTTGGCAAGCTAAACATGCTCTGCTGAATCAGCCTAAGGGTCCCATTCATGGAAATGTTATGTGCCACTTATGCTTGTTTTTTTGGTTAAATTACAGTGAAAAAGTTTGTAGAATATTGTTTCAGCATGAATTACAACATTTTAATATTCATTAATCCAACATCTTGACTGTCTTTAGTGGTGATATTTCCATTGTTCAGCTTAGTTGCTATGCAAACCTAGAATAGAGAAAGGTAAAAAATAATTTCAGGTAGCAAGCAACCACTGAAAACGCACATTAAAAAAAAAAAAAAAGATTAAAAAATCCTCTTCTGGACCAAACAGTGGTTGATGATGGTTTAAATCAGCTCTTCAGCCAGTATGAATGACTAGATTTATGCTTGGGTGTTCATTTGTTTTTGTTAAGTGCAAAGATCTCATTTTGAAAGCCTTCATTCATTAAATTTTCTATTTGACTGTTTAAAAAGGAACCCCAGCAACTCCAAAATCAACCAAATAACACTAGAGAACTAAGCATTAAGGAGGCTTTGTACAGATAAGAATAACAGCACAACATAAACAAAATTTGGTTTTATTTTTAAAGTAACATTAAACCTTTCAAGTGTTTTATTTTCAATTTACTTAACTAAGAATGAGCATAATTCTGCAACATGTTAGCTCTGTTGTAACAGATAAAGTTGCATGTGAAGCATTCAAAGGTTACTTGTGGACTTTTAACTACCATTTTTAAACACTGTTCTGTGTCCAAATCAGTTTGGTTTTGCTCAGTACCCACAATTATATTTGTAAAAACATTTTTATCCCTCAGATTCTCTAAGCAGATAATTTTTGGTCTATGAAGAGTGGTAACATTTTTAATTAATTTCTATTTAGATTTATTTTGCAAAATAAGGATTTTCTTTTAAATGAGATCCGTTTGTGTACACTTCAATTCATAGTTCTACAACCATATTTCACCATTAAAGGAAAACGTAAACTGTGTCTGGGCTTACCAACCACAGCCTATTTCAGACTGCATGCAGCATGCATTTTTTTATGAACTATGAAACAGTCTCCTTACAGCTCCTGTGACTCTGCTGGTGCACACACCGCATAATATTCTACAAAAGAAATGAAAGGTAATTGTAAAATTGAAAATTAAGAATAATGTATGTGGTAGGCTCGTGTATTAAGACTATCAGGTCTGGTTTATGAAAGAGTGTGTGTATCTGTGTGTGGATGTATCTTAGGAAGACAAAGGCCCAAGGCAATTTATGTTCGGGTTTACAATGGTTTTGCTGCAAGCATGCAGAACTAACTGGGTTTAGATTAAGGCAGTCTAATTAGTGTCATGTCAAACTGGCAGTGATCATAAGACAAGAGAAGGGTCACTCTTGTCATCTGCTTGGTCTTTTGCCCTTAAATATAGAGCTGCATAAAGCACAATCTCCTTCTTGTTAATGGAAGCAGAATATGTATAATCTGCACATGAAATGAAAAGAAAATGTGTAAGGAAATTTCTTTTTCCCATTTCCTCGTCAGGAGCTGTGAATTTTAGTGAGAATTAAAGTAAGGCTAATTCTGCAGTCATCTTCTGACCTGTCAGGTTAGCTGTCACCCTCACGTCTCTCAATGCAGGTCTTTAGCTTCTTCTTGCTGAGTGCAGCCTTTGCCAACTGACAGAAAAATACCGACCATGACAAGAAAAAAGAACATAATGTCCTTTTCACCCATCACTACTCAAAATTGCTCAATCTTTACTGACATATTATTATACATTGTTTCTCAGAAAAAGCACTTGCTTGCTTTTCTATAAGAAGTATGAAACTTTCAAAAGACAAGTAACTGTTCTTCAGAAAATATTAAAGCACGTAATTATTTTAAATCGTCTATTAATATGCAGTATGTTGTTCTCTGGCAGGAGGAAGTTGTCACCGACCTAAAGTCATTAGGATGGCCCCCACTAATGTCCCCAGGCTGGCTGGTCATCTCTGCCCATGGCCCTAACCACAGCCACCCTCATCTTGGGCTCCCAGAAACCCAAGCCACTCACTTTGTCCAGAAGATAAGCTGACGACCAGAAAACTACATGAAGGGATGCCCAAATCCCGTAGGATCAATTGCAGAAACTTTTGTTCCTCCTTCAGTGTTTTTTTCCAGTTTTGTCACGCTGCCAGGGACACCTGAGGTTTCACTTGTAAATAGGAGTTGTGCCTAATTGCTCCTAACGGGCTCACCTGGGCCTCTACCTGCACACAAACTGGGAACCTGCATGGAAACTGCAGGAACATCACCTCCCGTACTGCTGGGGTATTGGAAGGGTCTGAAACAAGGGCTGAGCCTGCACATCTCTGGTGCAGAGCAGCACCTCTGCTCCATGGGCATGGGTAAAAGAGGGACTTTCAGCCCTAAGTGTCAGATTTTTTGTGTTTGTGAGTTCCTAATCTCTAATGTCATTTGACAGTTTCTTATGATTAACAGTTGGCCTTTTGTTTAAAAAAAAACAAAAAAAAAACGGGAAAAATCTAAGAGTTTGCTGTAAGTAAATGATTTTTTTAAAAAAATCCAATTAAAGTAGTGGTGATTAATGCTTTTACATTACATGGATTAGCACTTTAGAGTATTAATCTGTTTGCATTTTATAATATTCCTTGATTTTTTTTATTTTTTTTTCCCTGAGTGAAGCATGTGTTATTTCATCACATGACATTGCTTTGAAAAATCTTTGTAGTCTCAGATGTGGACCTTAATGCATTATGCAAAACCTAGGGATTTAGATTTTTGACATTGCATACACTCAAAATATATTCTAAAGGGAGACATTATATGCTAACTTCTTGTGAAATCCTGTAGCAGCTGCTTGGTTAATATAAGATGTTGAAAAATATTTATGTAGTTTGTTTTCTTTTCTGTCAGCCCCAGTATCTTATGAATTTTTTTCAAATGGCCAGTAGCTAAAGTAGTGACTTTAGTTTGACTTAATATTATGCCACATTGACAGATGAAAACTCCTTCTAAAAATGTCATTTGAGTGCTCTACTAATTTGCATTTAGCTCGAAAGCTTTTAGTGCTTTGCACATTCACATTATAAACATTTGGGTGAACATTAATACCCCAGCTAAACAAAAATGCTATTCACTTCAACCATTTCTTCCACTACATAAAAACTATAAATGATTCTCCGACAAAAAAAAAAAAAAAAATTGAATGCAACCCGAAAATCAATTATAGTAACTATTTAGAAATGTAAAGGAAAGGCAATGTAAAAAAGTGACAAAAAATCTTTAATTGTAGGGAAAATGTGCATCTTTTTTTTCCCAACGTGTGAATAAAATGCATTTCCTTCTTTAACAATCACAGTTACAATGGATCTATGCATCTCGCAGGAAAAAATTGACAATTTGATTATGACTTGTACTTTTTGCCGGGGCCATGAAAGTGGTTTGTGTTTGAAATGTATCAGCTGGAAGGTACTTATTACTCATAAACGCTGCGCTATTTCACTCTCTGCAAAGTGAGCTGTTAACAGATACAATTTGAGCAGAATAGCCAGAGGAGGCCTTTTGATATGCAGAAGAGCTGACCCGCGTGCTGAGCCTTTAATTGGGTTTTTAATTTTCCAGGCCATCTGACAATATCAAACATGATCCCAGTGCTTGAAATGTTGATTGGAGGCTAAGCAGGATGTACTCCAACATGGCATTATGGAGAGAAAGTGGAAAGGACTCAGGTAGAAAGGAAGGCACGGAGAGTTAAAATTGTCCAGGTCTCCACGTTTGCTATTCTATGTGATACTTCAAAGTAGCTTCACAGTTCTCTCGATTATTTTATGGCTGGAGTTTTAAATATCCTATGATATCTTAGCAGTATCAATCATTATCTTGACTATATCTATTAAAATGAACTGAAAGCAAGCACTGTGCAAAGCAACCATTAACAATTTAGCACTTTTTCTTAAGGAAATAAAAAAAAAAACCTCCTCCCAAAACAGCTTCAAAAAAATACTGTATTAGCATCCATCGTCACATCTTGATAAAAATCATGTTTATAGGCAATGTTTCCTTTTCTCTTCTAAAGTTTTTGATTTTACTTTAAAAACATGGTTAGAAAAGTAACATTGCATATTTTTTCCTGTATCTTTATTGCTTCTATCAAAAGGTCTGGAGAACAGGAACGCTTAATTTCTTACCTTCTGCCAGGCTGCTCAGTAAACATTTTTTTAATTTGTTCATTTGTAAGGATAAGGCAAAGAATAAAACATAATTTATCATTTTATTAGAACTGTGTATCTGAGTAATGCAGGACTGTGGATTTAAGAAATCTGTAAATCTCTTTAATAAAGGCCTGGGGAATTATTAGTAGGGACAAATGTAAAATGCCTGACAGTTACATTTCCAAAAGAAAACCACAACAATCTCATTAAAGAAATTACTGACGGCAGCTCACAAATGTTAATGGTTGAAGCAACAAAGGACATACAATATCAGAAAGCAAAGATTATTTTTTTTTAACTATTGATCTGCTAACTTATGGAGCATATCAAAATAATGTGCTAGACGGTTTCTTAGTGATCAGACATATTCCTTAGCATTTCTAGACAATGCAGTGCCAGAAAAGCTGCTGACATGCAGTGGCTACTACAGTGTAAAAAGATAAAGAACAGCTACAGTAATAAATAGAGAGCTTCTAGGAAAGATGTTGTTTTATGCTCCAACTTTGCTGAAACCTTAAAAGATTAGAATGAAACAAAAAAAAATTTCAAGTGAAATATGTCTTGAAGCATACATTTGGCATGAATATTGAATATTTAAAATGTTTTTGCTTTTGTGTATGTATGACTGATAAGTCTTATAATGGTGACAATTGCTTATTTCTTTCAGAAATAAGAAAAATTTTTTTTTATCCTTTCCTTCATATTTGAGGGTTCATATTGGATGAGCTTTTGTACAAGCACATGTCCATTTTACTTTGCCATAATTTAGAACTTTTGAAATGTTTAAAGACAAATAAAATAAAGGGCCTATTTCTGACCTGTTTATCTGCAACTGTAACTGACATGAAGGAGTGCTTTATAGATATATCTGAGAGAATCAGTAAAATCTTATTTTACAGTTTAATTGTATCTTTTCCATTTTCTGCAGGCTAGGTTGCCAGATTATATACCCATGAACACTAAAAGCCTGTATACAGGCATGAAGAAATATAACCTCATTTTATCAAGGCAGTTAACCTGCTAGAGAATCTTCTCTATGTCCTGACATTCATGATAGACTTTTGGCCTTTTACTTTTAGCTTTTCAAAGCCCATCATAATATCCTGCTAACTGAGCAGGAATATTTTAGTAGTATTAATTATATTTTTTTCAGCAAAAATAAAATAATGTATTACACATAAAATTACAGATGCATGGATTTTCCTAGAAATCTCCAACATATAAATTCTCCTTTAATTCAGTTCATCATCTTTCTCCCTAAAATTTGAATTGTGGAATTTCAAGTGCATTGTTTTAAATCCTCTGTTTCATGGCTTGATCCCTGCTATGTTTTAGTCTTCATAAAAAGAGGAAGAGGAATGCATAAGGAAGGCTGTAGAGATAGCATATGAAGTAATAATTTAACCAGTTCATGCATATCATCCATCAGGTTGAGACCAGTATTTGCAGGAATTCTTAGTTTTGAAACAGAATACGAGTTGAGTTTTATAACCATTTTGCTGTTTTTATTTTTTCCTCCTATGATCACCATTAAGGGATCCTCTATATTTCCTTTCTCAGGATTCTATTGAAATCTCCTAAAACCACTCTGTTTGTTTCTTCAAATGTGAATACAAATCTCCCCCTACAAACACCAAGGGCAGTAAATATCCAAGAGATTCAGTCCTAAGAACATAGTGAAAACATTTATTATATTCTATTTATTATTTTAATAATAGATTAGAGCCTAAAGCTTCATAAAATAATCAAGGCACAAATGCAGACTCCCTTTACTGGCAGACTGATAGCATTACAATTTCAAGTGCATAGTTAGGATTTTTTTTTTCTCATTCATGTGTTTTCAGACTTATTTAAAAATTAAAGGAAGCTGTAGCAGGTTGAGACCTGACCACATCTAAATCTATTCCACACAATATAATTAACTCCTCTTAAAATACCAAGGGTTGTTAGATTACACTTAAGTAAAATGGTAAACATGCTAGTTAACTTTTTTAAAGGAAAAGCTGTTAGTAGCAGTTGTAAAGATACACACTGATTAGGAGAAATGGCCTTTTAGTTTCTTTCACTTGTGTGACCTTCAACACTATGGTAATAGGGAAAAGCTTCACAAGCAAATATGGATTCTATTTTCATGACATCCTGGCACTGGCTTGAAGGGTTGTGCTTTGAAAAATACTGAGCAAAACTGTAATATTTAATAAATAATAAAATTTGGTGAATAAAAGCGAAAGAGTAATATTTGAGAAATATTAATCCATAGGAGACTAGCAATTGTATAAAGCTAAGCCAGCTGAGGAAGTGAACACATCTTCCTGGTCCCAGTCAAATTCTGCCTCTGTTAAACCAGTTTTCATGGCTCTGAGAAGACCTCTTCTATTGCATTTGTTGTATATGAAGAACTGTTGTGATCCTGTGCAAACAAATAATGAGAAGCAGACCTATCAGCCTTCAGTGCTAGGAGGCAATTTTCAGAGACACACAGAAGGACAACTGTGATGTTATCAGTGTGGTTGTGACCCCACTCATGGATTGTACCTCTGGATGTGTGCTGTGGACTTCGCATTTCTAGGACACTGAATAGTCACTTGGTGTCACTTGCTGTTTATGTATATTAGAGGAAAAAAATTCTTTACTAGCTCTTCATATAATACAATCTGTGAATAGAACTGATGAAATGATTTATTGTATTACATTTAAAAAAAAAAATTAAAATCCCATTCTTTAGTCCTAGGCAGTGCATTCATGTGAGTGTGCTTTGATTTGTATAATTTAATCAACTGTGGAAAGAATCAATAATATTTGATCAGAGTTTTGCGCTAACTTTTGTGTGGTAGACTCAACCCTTTACAGAAGTTGAACCAGTAGTATTTCTCAGAGACTGATAAAGAAAGAAGCTGTGGAAGGGCATTTTTAAAGAAACATTCCTTGGAAAAATGTAGTTGTTGCCAAAGTGCTGTTAAATGAGCCTTTTGCAGGGATAGGGAGTTTTAACTGTCGAGGGGCAGATATGTTGTTGGGCAGAGGCAGTCACACTGCAACACAGTTAACACAGTTGAACCTTGGAACCTTTTGTACCTTATACTTGTGTACTTTATACTTGTGGTGTACAGCATGTTTATAGATCATATTTCCCAGAATTTCCCAGAACAAATTGATCCCAGAAAAGCTGTAAAAGCCTGGGTTGTATAGCCACAGACACTGTGACCCAACTCTAGCTTCAGACCTCCATACAAGATATAGACTGAAAGATGGAATACAGGAGACAATCAGGACTTTCTCCTAGTTGAAAGGAAGTCATCACAAAAATCTTCATGGATAGGACCTTGCCCCATGCAGAGGCAGCTAGATGTTCATTATGATGGACATAGTACAGGGTTCAAAGATGAAGACAAGAGAGAAATATTTGATATTTGTAGGTCATGATTAACAAGGAAAGGCCCGCTATCTAAATTTCTGCATCTCAGGACAAGATTCATTCATATATCTGTAAATTGCCTCCCACACACTGGGAGCAATATAAATCATAATTATAAAGTAATATGACACAGTTGATTAATTGCTTAATTAAGCCTTAATTAATATTTGTAAAGCAGTTTAACATCCTTGGTTGAAAAGTCATATAGAAGTGTGAGATATTAAATATGACTATTTACAGTCAGAAATTTTGGCCTGCCCCGTTGAAATTTCAGAGATATGCTTTGATAAATCAGTATTAAATTGTGGTTATTACTAAGGCAATAATCCCTCTCTGCTTCTCCCATGGACCAAACTGAAGTCCCAAACTCTTTGGATGTGCTGTGTATCTTTCAATGTCTTCTTATTTTCACAGAATGTGCTAGTACAATATATCTACAGACCTTCATTACACAGTAAAAAGAGTAAAATATTTTTATTGACTCACTTCACTATCTTATCTTTTGTTGCAGTAGCATCTACTTTGCTCTAGGCCTCACCTATAATGAAAAAACTCCACTATCCCAAACAGAAAAAAACCACAACAAAACCATTGCCTGTACCCTGAAGAGCATACGATATATAGCCCTTGTCCTGCAATCAGATCCACTTGGGCAAACCCAATTATAGGATCAGAGCCTAAATAGGATAATAGGTATTGTAGAAACTACCATAAATTTCTCTCTGGTGTCCTATTTTGCCACTACTTGAACTAAGTGGATAATTTCGGTCATCTTTCTTGTTATGATATATCAATTCAACACCGTAAATTTACTGCTATTGGTCTAATTTGTCCATAGAAAAATCTTTGCAAAGCTAAATTTATATGTATTTTTTCCCAGGAAGCTAACTAATTTTGCTTGGAAAAACTTCACCATATTAGACAAGAATGGAAAGAACAGAATTTTTACAAAACAACTAACATGGAGCTTGGTGAACGGAAAAAAAAAAGAACTCATTAAAGAAATATCCGGAGATGTGACAAACTGCCCTCAAATAATCTGGATACTCAGTGAACCACAGTATCTGCTGGTTTGCAAGTAGCCAAGACATCTCATTGTCTGCTCTGCATGAGTCCACACACATGCTTATAATTAGATACCTGTTCTCTGAAATGAGGGGGGGCTATCTGATTTGAGAATAAGTGTTGTTCTTCAAATGTATTCTGTTAACTGTATCGTGTCATATTGTGTTACACAGCATTCAGTTACTTTGCATCTCATTATGACAAATACTATTTTGATACAAAGGAAAGTGAATGTTACATCCTGAGAGAAAGAACAGGTTTTAGGCCAGATTATTGCAGTACCATTGAGGTTTTTAAAAGAACTTGAGAATTATTATTAAAGTTGTCTTGACTTCTTTTTCTGTAAATTCTGACATGCATTCTCTTTTATCATTTCCAGCTATTTTCCTTTATTAGCCTTTATTTTGAAGTTCTGTTAAAAAATATGTGTGCCACCCTTAATAGGCAAATTGCATAAACCGTGCTTGCCATAAGCAGCATTTACGTGTTATCAAAATCCCATTAACATTACTCCTGCTGATTTAACTTCTCTGACACAAGTCAATGAAAGCCCAAATAAGTTCTAAATCTATTTTAGATTCCAGGATGTGATTTAGATGCAGAAACATAGGTATCTGGGGCCATTTGAAGTGCCCTGGGATATTGAAAAGGCATCTGTAAGAGCTGAGAGATGGAAGGTAAGACCTGCAGGAAGGCTGCACCCTTCTGAAGTGTGCAGGGAAGGCAGGGCACCCAAGCATCTCTGATTGGCAGTAAGCACCTATGTTTAGGCGTCTCAATTTCACCCTCTGTAACACAGGAGTGCCACTTTATTATTTTTGAGTTTTTATTGAGAGACAACATCAGCTTCTGATTTTCAGTATTCTGCTGTATTATATCTGCATTTCACATTTTCAGGCATATCCTTTTAATTTCTGATGACACGAATAACTATATTTCATTAAAATTAACACCACTTTTCTTCTATGCCTGCAATTTGTTACTAGTAAAGCATGAGCAATTTCACCTGCATCTTTAAAGTAAAACAGTGTGTAAACATTATGCTGAGCTTAATGTTTCTAAAAATGTTGTGCTTTATCATGTTAAGGATGCTTTGTTTAGCTGTAGTCCAGTGAAAAGGTCCTTTCATTCCTGTAAGGCTGGGCTTTAGGGCACCTTGAGAAAAAGGTACATACCAGTATGTTGCCTAACAGGCTGTTTACAAATGAGTTTCCCTAGACTGCTCAGTCTATAAATCAGTTTGATTTATGTTCCACAAGCAGTGTAAAGAAAATGTCCAGTTCCTTTAGAAATCATACCTTATATCACTCAAGAACAAGCCAAGAATTTCCTTTTTTAGCTGTCAGCATCACTGATCTGTAAGTATTCTGCCAATGCTGAGTCCTGGTTCCTCTTTAAAATATTATTTTACTCTATGTTTGAAACAAGACTGTAATGGCATTTGTTACAATGTGGAAAAAACAGTAAGTACTTAGATGTGAAATGTTTCTGTCATCTTCATGAAGAAAGGAAAATACTTTTGTTCTGGGCTTCTTTATATAGGAAGTAAAGCTGGATGTCTATGCTTGTTTGGTAGTTTTTTTTAAGAAACAGGAGCAGTAGTAGAAGTCCCCAAATACAAAGTGTCCTAAACAATTTTATTCAACATAAGACATAAAATTCCTGGTGACTTATTTATACTAAAAAGAGGACTGAAGTGATTTTGAGCTGCAATGATTCAGTGTTTTCCTGAAGCATACTTAATTCAATCAATTTATGCTCTTATCAAACATTCTAAGCAGTCCTACAGAGAACAGAATCAAAATCATTACAATCTGGCCCAACCTATGGTGTTCTTAAAAGCTGGATAATACTGAAAATAAAAATTAGACATTCCTAGTGCCTTTGCATGTACTTTCAGTATTTTACCAGTGTTTAGATTTTCTTGGAATAACTTCTGATTTGAGGAATTCTTTCAAATCCTATAAAACAATGCTAGGCAGGAGTTTTAAAATAGTCACTGCATGCAAGGATTAGCTTTCAAACAGTCTCTTTTTATAGTTTAATAGGAAAGAGAAGTGCACAGTGGTTTCAAAATGAGGGTGAGATAATGCAAGTTCATGGTGAAGATGTGGATATGAAGACAAGCCTAGGAGGAGGACATTACAATTTCAAGTCAATGACAAAAATTCAATTCAAGTCTATAGAGACTGTATTACAGTGTCAAGACGATGGCAAAATTATGCCAATGTAAGTCTATGGAGACCACTTTACTATGTCAAGACAATGGTAAAACAATGTTATATAAAATGATTGAGACCACATTGCGACGTTAAATTATGATGCCAAAACCTTGTCATTTCCTGGAGTAATGACAGAGGGTTCTGCATATGTTTCTCACAGCATCACCACTGGACCTGTGCTCCAGCTAACACTTACGTAGCTCCAAGCCTGGATCTTTCTTGAGTAGGAACAAACTTTTCTCAGATTTAAGGATGGAAGATGAACACGTTTGTGTTGTTGGAGCTAAATGGCTTTGCATTTGCAGATGCAGGGCTGATGAAGAATATTGCACCCTTATCTCTGATTTTTAACTTTTTTAAAAATAGTACTATATGGCGTGATGTTATTGACTATCAGGAGTACTGAGAGCCTGCCTAATTTTTTAATGTGGGGTTAGTCTGAAAGTGGATGAATGCCTCTGTTTTCGGAATATTTATTACATTGTATTATGCCAATTGTTTATAGCATTCCAGAGTTCTAGTTACTGTATATGTACACAAACAATCTTACAAAAGAAGGGACTAATTTCAAGTACTTCTGCTGAAATTTCCCTCTTCAGTGTGAAAGTGCACGTATTTGATGTTCTTGCAAAATGACAGTTTGAAAGCTTGCTTTTTTCACAGGACAAGAAAAGTGTTGATAATGGTTGAGCATATGTTAGCTACCTCTCCTACCACAGTATGTTTCAAGCCATATTTAGAGAGAACAAACTTTCTGCAGTTCAGTTTTCATCTGTTCAGTTCTTGGTATCGTGAACTGAGGGACCAGAACAGATGTTGCTTAACAATTTGCTCTCTTTATAATAATGTTCTCTAATAAAAACAGTGGTGCCAGATCATGTCAGAAGTCTGTCTATCCTAGTATCCTGTATGAGGCAGTAGCCAAGACTGTGTGTAACAGGGTACAAGAACAAAGTAAGCATAATATTACTTAACTGGAATATTCCTCTTTCAGACTTTGCTGCCCTGGCTTTTCATCTGAAAACCATGAGAAAAGGCTCATTCCATATGAGATAATGAAATAATTTGCATGATGCTATCATTACCCGGTGGCACTAAAGAGCTGTACTAGAAAGAGAGAAATAGGCCATTAATTAGGAAATTAATTAAGATGCTTAATTTTGCGCAGTCACTAATATTGTCAAACTGTCTCATAGGCAAGTTCTGCTGTAGGTTCTCATATACCTACAAGGAAATATGCTCACTGATTAAACTATTTAAATGTGAACTTTCATTAAAAAAATGTGAAGCAGTATTTACAATTTGAAATCTGCCATGAAATCTGATGTCTGGAATCTTCCAATCTAACCCATCTAGGATTCTGTGATTCTAAGGCTAATAACGTTCACAAAACTTCCCAGGGATAGCTGCTAACAAAAAACCAACCAAACAGATCTTTCAAGTTCTTCAACTTTAAAAGCACCTCTGGCTTCTTTACCAGTTGAAATGCAGTTCTAGTAATTTCTCTGGCCATGAGTCTGACTGAAAAGATAACAAGGAGCCAATAATAAGCATTATTTTAAGTGGTGCTAACTCTGTAATTGTGAATGTTTATCAGTAAATTATGATCCAGTAAAATGACTCTCTCATGTCTCTATTTATGATATTCTCAGTGATTGGAGCTTTGCTATTTACTTAAGCTTTCCAGAATAGGTATATTAAAGTTTCTTAAGAACATGAAAATATTTTTCAGATGAAATTTTAATTGTATCCTGTTCTTCAAGAGGTGTTAACAAAGCATTTTTCTGCCTAATTTGGTTCTTAGAGTTATGTTTGAAAAAAGCTAATCACTGTGATTGTGTTACAAGAGCTTCTGCATTGCTCCTGTATAAATTATCCCTCTGTGCCACCTCAGATGTCCTTCTCATTCAACACTATCAATGAGAAAGCACTCTACTAACTGTAGGAATCATCAGGAGCTTTTTGTTTCATGTGAAAAGTCCCTTGATTTCATGGCAATAGCAGATTCACAGTATGATGTCTTTTGCAGATCTCTGCTTCTATAATATTATTTTCAGTAGCATGTGAATATGATACATTGGGTGAGGGGGTCATGTTTGAGGGGATTACATGGGGATTAGGACAGAAGCTGCAAATAGCAAGTGACTGGACAGCAGTCAAACAGTGTTGTTCAAGGACTCATAGTGCCCAGTAATGTACCAAAACCCATGGATTGCTTAGAAAAACATTTGAAGGTGCTGTTACTCAGGATGAAGAAGATGGGCATAAAGGGTAAGAGGCACAGGTTATATTTTTGTGCTACTGATTTATTTATTGCCATGGAGCATTAACATGGCTTCTCTGTACCTCAGTTTCTTCATATGGTATGGGGATAATGATACCTATTTTATTTTGCAAAGTTCTTTGAGATCCTTGCTTGATGTGATAAGTATTACTATCAGTTTTACTATTATACATTGTCAAAAATCTAAGCAGTCTTTTAAAGAATTCTTTTAGAGGTTTAAAAAGGCTCACGTTACCCAATGTATTATGGGAGATATATAGCAGCAAGTAGCTTCCCTTTCTATTTTATTCAAATTAAATATTGTTTCCAACATATCATTGTACATGCTGCCAACAGTAACAAGTATTATATGCTATACTTGAACAACTGCCAAAATTTGATTGTGTTTATTAATTCCATTCTAACTATATTCTCTGCTGGACTTCTTGAAGTGGGACACAAAATTGTTGCCATTCAGATATAGCTATGGGAAGATATTTTCCTGTAGAAAATGAGAAAAATAAGTTGCAACGATCTAGAAATTAATTTTATAGCTCAACTGAAATAAAAGGTTTCAACTCACTGAAATTCTTACTGTGCTTAAATATAATCTGGAATGGCAGAAAAATGTTCATGGATTTGCAGACAAATAAAATGTAGAGATCTCATATATTATACAGCTAACATGAAATGGAACTATCCATTCAGAAGGAGGAACTGAATATTTCTTCTCTGAGCACCTGAGAATAGATCAGAGAAGACAACATCCACAAATAAGAGATTTCATTCAGGGGGACTGTTGTTTTGTTTACTTTTTATCCAAGAGTATAAACTGTCTGGAAAATTGCTGGCTTAAAAAGAGAGCTACTCGACCAGGAGCGACATGAGATTCCTCTTCATTGTTCCCCTCCAAGGCTGCCATCAGCATTGCTCGTGGTGGCCGTGCTATTTCTTGAACCTCTGAAAAGCTGCCAAGCTTTTCAGCTATGTACATGACTTGCTCTTTCCACACTCCTACTCAGATACCTGTTTGAAGTGCTGCAGTTAATATGTGAGGGGTTTCACCATAAACTTTTTCTTGATTCTTAGGTAGCAGCAGTGTTTATGGAAAATACATGAGGGTTTTAAAACCGTATTCCCTTAGATTTCATTCTCCTTTGGGGAGACTTAGGTTATTTCAGGGTTATTTTTTTTATTTTTTTATTAAAAGGAATGCTTATCAAACCATCAGGCATTTTGCTCAAGTATTTTGCAGGAAATGAGATGTGTCACTGAACTTCTAGGATGGTATCAACTTTTAGTGTTAGCACTACTGTATCTATTGCTGAGAATAGGAAATTAGTTCCCCTCTGCTTTTTAATTCTGTATTACAAGTACATGGGGCCATCCAGTCCCCTGAGTGCATGCATTATAGCTTGATAGCAACTATTGCTGTAAACAGAGCAACAGGCATGCTATCAAATTAATGAGTCTCCCCTATGTTAGAAAGCTCAACATGATTTCAAGCACAGCTCAGTAAATAAGCCTAGCAGTGCCTAAAGTTTTCTGAATTCACAGAACATCTTAAAAGGGTAAGTGAGGCATTAGAATAAAAATAGAAAGCACAGTCAGTTCTAAACAAGTCATTCCAAGGTCCTTATGCTCTCTGATAGCCTCAGGTATTCAACATACATTAATTTCACTCTAGATATCTTGAACCCCACTGCCAGCAGTGGCAGTGTTGCTTCTTGTAACTTATTTCCCCTCATGATTTGAAAATAGGTTATATACCTTTCCCATTTATCAGTGTAAATATTCATGAGTTGACTGTATTTAGTAGCAAACTATATAAAGTTTACAAAGTACTACAGTTATGTTATGAGATGGGTTCAAAATATAAATGGAAATTGATCTTTTCTCTTTCACAGTCTCCCGAGCACGTGGGAAAGTAGTTAGGACTAGCACAGGCATTTTATGAAGGCTATGTAGCAAAAAGGTAAATGAGGAATAAATGGGCATTGAGATCTTTCATTACTGACCTTGATAATGTGATTAAGCAGTCTGCCTTGAATGAAGCATTGTATATTCATTTATTCTAGAATCCAGCCTCAAATTCTATAGCAATAAATGAAGAGGTTTCAGTAAAACAAAAGAAAACTGGGAGAAATCTTGCTTTAGAAGCCTGAAATGGTAATTTCATTCTATTTTCTGCTGTCTAATAATTTTCATGTGTTTATACTTCCTAGATCATATGTTAAAGCAAATATAACAAATAGTTGAAAAAAGGATGTTTCCAGTTCATCTGAAAGGAGTACATTGCAAGAAATCATATTAAAACTTCTGAATTTCCCAGTCTAAAGAGTTGAGAATCAAATCAAAGAAATCTTTCAGATCTAGGGAGGCTTCTGTTACCACTGTGTCAGTGGGTTTCGTACTTCTGCTTAATATTTGGCCTTCGTAAGGCACATGAGAATTTTGTTACATCTGAGGCACACAAAATCTCTGTTTAGCTCTGTTTGGATAGGGAAATTTTTTACCCCCAGAGGCAGTAACCATCTGTTTTGATGTAATAGCAAAGGTGGAAGGTAATGTACGTGCTTATGTCTTTTTTTCCTCTTGGTGGAAAAAAAACAGGAAACAAATTTTATAGATAAAATGGATTAGTTAAAAGATTTTAATTTCAAATGTAGTTACACTCAGCTGAAACTGGATGACCATATAGGAGACACTGTCCTATGGACATTTTATCCTTAGAGCTTCACATTCAGAAATAATGTTTCAAGACAAACAAAATAAAATCTTTTTCAGTGGCTTTTTTCTTAAATTCCTGCTTACATTCTTGTATCTTTTCCATAGTTTTTGTCCCTGACCCTCAGTTTAATTATTATTCCCAAGTCTGGTTGTTCTGGTTGCTTGTTTTTGTTTTTTTTTTTCTTGCTCTCTGATTTCCTTGATTGAGGTTCAGTGCATACAGCTTTATCATGTTTTTCCTCTTTTTACATTCATCCTGTTTCTCTTCTACCTAACCCAGTTTTCCTCTGTAACCTACATGATGCACAGTGCTAAGGTCTGTAAAATGTCATCATCATCAACTTACTTCTACATAAAAGCTCTCTTTCACAGATGACTCCAAACAAACTGTAATCCTTGACTGGAATCCAAGCCTTATAATTTGAAAAGAAAATTCAATTAAAAAATATTTTGCTGGATATGAACGTTTAAATGTGAGATCTCTCATTACATAAAGAGGTCTTTGAAATGGAGGGATTTGTCAATGGAGCAGATTCTGGCTTGATTCACTGTTTTTGAACTGGCTCAAGCAATTCTAATTATAAACTGTGATCTAGAACTGTTACTGTTTGCCAGATATTTCAGCCTTGATGAGCAAGACCCTTTAGGCTTATTTGGAAAAGCTTACAAACGAGAAAATTCAGTGTTTTTCACCCACTGGGCTTGGGACAAAGAGCAAGTGTGAAAGCTGCCAATATTTCTATATTTGCTTGTTTCATCTGAGTGGGACCAGTGCAATGACACAGAAAAAGACTCTCTGAGCCCAGAGCGAAAATAACACACTTGAGGTGCTTAATGGCTTTCTTCGAAGAGATTTCTCCAGAAGCTTTAACAGTAGCTGCTGCTGAATTTCAATCTTTTTTTTATTTATTTTTATTTTCTACTTTTTTTGGGATGTGGATTGTTCACTGAGGGATTTGTTTTTGTTTCTTATTTGTAATTCCTCACAAACCAGAGCTTGAACCGTGCATGGTCTCTGTATTTCTGATTTGTTGCTCCCACTATGAGGCCACTGCTTTTACTGTGTTATGGTGCCTGGGTAAAGGGAACTGCTGCCCACACCTGAGCACAGGGAAGGGGGAAGATCACAGCACTATCATAGAAGAGAAAGTGATTAGTTTAGTGTTTTGGCTCTAGACTTGAGGAACTGTCAGTTGAAATAGCTTCCACAGAATCACGGATCAGTTCAGGTTGGAAGGGATTCAGCATCGACTTTCATGGAAAGAGACTGGCTAGGACCTTGGTTTAGTACCAATGACTGGAATGGGTGCATTATTTCCATTTTCTCCTGAAGCAGAAAACATGAAGTGAATTCTTGTTCTATCTGCTTTTTGTAGAGAAGAGAAGAAAAAACAAAAAGTGACTCCAATGTTGGTCTTACTTGTCCTTTACTTAATGAAAGTTCTTTTATAGTCTTTATTGAGATATAGAGATAAGAGAGTGAAATAATCTTTAAAAGTTAGGCAAAATGTAATGTTCAAAGGTAATACTGTTCTTTTTTCATAAATTTCAACCTCTCCACCCCCAAATGTATATTAGGTTGAGGTTGTGGGAGGTTCTTTTATTCTGACAGCCTTATAACTGAGATATTTTCACCTGTCATGTAAATCAATAAAATATACAGTACTTAATACTTAAATGTTTCACTATTAGAATAATTTTCTGATCCCTCTGGATTAACACATTGTAAAATAGAACACTCAATTTTTATATGAATAAATTAAGTGTTTTGCAACTTATAGTAATGAGATAGTTGGTTCACATAACTTTATAAACTGGTTACATGGTACATCAATGCAGATGTCCAATTTTGAGGTTTGCCATAGTTAATGAGACAAAGCTCCTCTTTACTCCTTTTGATGGCTTTCCTTGAGTAAGGACAGCAAATCTGATTAGTGTTTCTATGCTGCCTTTTTTTTCAGAGCTTCTGATTCATACATTTTCCATCAGCCTTTATTTTTACTGTGAATTCTTATGTTCTCATAAATGTCATAGAAAAGATAGTGCAGTTTTAAGAAAGGCACATTAATCGCTTTGTGTCCTGAAAAGTTGCACAGAAATGCTTCCTCATTAAGAAGATAGTGGCAGGTACTACAGATATCTTTCCTGGAGTAGCAGAGAAATGCTTTAACACCTAGTGGCAACGATTTGGGAAACTATTTATGAAAATGCTCCCTAAAAGTAATCTGAAGCATATAGATAAGAAGACTGCATAGGCTGTGTAGGGGACGTTTAATTAAGTTCCCTGAAGTCAACGTATGTGTGAATGAAGGATTCTGCTTCTACTCCTTAAGCTACTGGAGCTGCCCATGACACCTTCCCAGGCCATCCCAGTAAAACCAGCTGGAGTTAGAGTTGACCTCTGATAATAACAAAGTAGCAGAGATGTGAAAATAGGGGCTTCAGTATACATAAACAAGGTGTAAATAGCTCAAGTTAGTAAAGACTGATTTATCTTTTTTTATCTAACTAAATTAGGATCCCTTAGAAGCTGGGCAACTTAGCCATGCAACTAATCAGAATGTAAATGTAGCAGAAGTTGTTACCATTATAAAAATACTGAATGCAGCCTTCTTGTATTACAACTGTCCCTTTGTGTATTGGCAAACCAATCCCAACTTCAGTAACACGGTGATTAAAATTGGGTGTAGAATGTGTTAGCTGTATGTTAGAAAAGATAGGTGCAAATATAAAGGTAAAATTGTTATGCAGGGAAATGTTACTGTGAAGATACCTTCTTTAATCTTTTTGAGGGAATTCCATGGTAACTGCATGGCAAATTGGAGTGAGAAATTCATAGATGTTGTAAGTTTATGTAGAGTATGTAGTTTATGCAGCATAAAGAGATTTCAATTTTCATTTCTCTTTTGAACTTTAATGATTTAATAGAGGATTTCCCCTCTTTTTCGTAATTTTTATTCTCCTTTTGGGCCAAGGTTGTCTTTCAAGGCATGCTATGTAAATTACAACTTTATTAATATGTAATGTATTAGTTTTAAATCTTACCTGTAATCAGAAGTTTGGCCAGTTACAGTGAGCCAGGACTATCAGACATGGAGTTTCATCTCTTCTGATTGGGTAGTTTGTATACACCAAAGGCATTTTTGTTTCAGGCATTTGTATCTCTTGTTTTTCATGTTGACATACTAGTGTCTTACACTGGACAAGATCTAGTTAAAAGTGAAGTGTTTTTTGTTTTTTTTTCAATTTTCTTGAGCAGGCTTTCAAAAAAGAGGAGAATACTGGCTAACAGTTATGCAGTTTGGATCTGAGTTATATATGCAAGCAATTTTTTATAGCTTCTTTCTACTCTCCTCTACTGGCTGCCCAATGTCAAAACAGGAGGTTCTCTTTTCTTTTGCAGTAATCATCTCTGACATTCTGTTGGCAACATTATCCTCCAGGTTCTTTCTGTTGTCTTCTAGAAGACATTTTCCCCATGGGGGAGGAAAAAAGCATTCTGTCTTTTACAAGGAATTAAAGAAGAAGCTACTTGTAAGAATTCAGTGCCCTGAGTATTGTGCACCTATTAAATGTAAAGTTTTATTTTACCAGTGCACAGAGGACTGTTTAAAAGGGTTATGTGTACTTAGCCTTTTATTTCCTTTAACACAGTGTTAGTGACATTAAAGCAGGGCTTCCTAATACTGATACAAACAGGAAAAATGAGGACACCATTTCTCAGTGTTCAAAAGAATATAATACACTTTCCTTGTGATGTTATCTGACACCAGCAGGGAGTGACTGAGTAAATGTTAAAAATCTTTTTCTTTTTTTTTTTTTTTTTAACACAGTAATAGAGGCATGGGGCAAACAGTCCACAAACACACCCTTTATTTAAATAAACTTAGGAATTAGAATGCATACCAGTGCAAAGGAAGGACCAGTCAACTGGGTACAACTGTCTTTTTACATTTTCATTCAAATGAATGAAAACAAATGCAAAACACAGAAGTTTCATTATAGACCATCATCATGATTACAGTCCAAATCAGAAATCATGTTTTAATGATTGCCTAGCATTGCTTATTCTAATAGACCTTCACCTTTCAAAAAGATGTAAGTCTGATGGCAGAAACATTATGAAACTTATCTGCAATAGCTTCATCTTCTGTTTCTTGCATCTGTCAAGAGAAAGTACGTTAGGTTTCTCTCAGGCATGGCACTTTACCTGGCTAAGTATTTACACAGCATCTGTCAATTTTGGTTAAAATTTGGTCAAACTAAACAAAATATCATACATGGTTAAGAGAGACCTCCCCTAATAGAGAGGATAATCATACAGCCATTATTTCTTATGGAGACAAGATTAAAACTCTAAAATTAAAAGTTGCTTCAATATATGAGGCAGAAGAAAATGAGAGGTGTGAGACTGCAGTACATAAGTGTTGGTTCTATAGAAGCTGAGGGAAATTTCTGTTGATGTTTTTAGAATTGCTTTAACCTAGACCTTATTCTTCTAAGTGATCCCAACTAAACCCAGAAGCTTTTCCTGTGTCGAGATCATAGAGTCAGTCTCAAAAAGTCTAACATTCATGTTGTATTTGTGTTTGACAGACAAGATTTGTATCCTTATTGCATTGTTGTGCTTTTGTGAACTTCCTGTGAACAGTAGAGCTGAAGTGGTTATGAATATTCATTTGCACTTTGTTTACGCCTTTTTACTGTAGCTGTATATGCTTATTTAAAAAACATATTGACAATAAAGTGAAGAACTATACATTTCCAAAAAAAAAAACCAACAAACCACTAAGAGGATAAGTGATTATATTTTAGCATTTATCATCAAATAAATATGCAGTATCCCAAACATATATGTCTTAGTGTTCTTATGTGCATGCATGATGTTATCCAATACCAAATATTTTACTATACCAAAAGAAACTCCAAAACCCCAACCTGGCCTGAAAGAATTCAGATGGTTTTATGAAAGCTACAACTACTATTATAGACACTGTTCTCTTCAGAAGAAAACAAAAAAGAAAAAGACTGGAGATCATTTACAAGTGATCTCCAGGGGTCAGTACTCAGTCCAGCCCCATCCTGTCCTGTTCAACCATTCTGCACCAGGTTTTTGGGAAAAGGGCCACAAGGAGGAGGGGCAGTACAAATTCAGAGAGCACAGCAGATTCCAAGGTTAGTAATAATCTGAAGTGCTTGGGATCCTCATGCCTGGTTCTTAAACACATAGATGCATTCCTAACAGAAATGGTCAAAATAACTGTTGGCTTCTCTCATCTTCCTCTGAAGTCAGGAGCTTCACAGGGGCACTGTGACAGACCTATTTGTTAGAGATTTGGAGGACAAGAAGGCAGTGGACTTGCAGACCAGTTTGCAAAGAGTGCTTTGTGTAAGGGGAAGAAGGTGCAGCAGTGTTTGAGTGAGAGGCAGATGAGGCCAACATCCTTAATGGAGCAGAGGGAATGAGGGATAATGCTGGTATCACCTCCTCAGCACCCTTGGAGACATTTCTGTCAGTGACTGGTCCTGTCCTCACTGTCTGTCAAAGTGCTGCCATTAACTCTCTGACCAAACAGCTCCTCCTGGATGGTTGCAAAGAACTGGGAATAATGAAATGGTCACGGGGCACCTCATTTGTATCCACAGGGCTGCCCTGCTCACAGCCATACACTGATCAGACATTGTTGCTGTCAAATCACAGCTATTCTCATTTTCTACTAAATGAGATGCAGATAACTGTGTTTTGCACTTTTAAATTTTCTAAGCTTCATGCATTTATCTATTTATATCAGAAACCTGATTAAAGACAGTTTGGTTCTCTGCAGTTCTTTTTGCTGGCTGCAGGATAGAGAAGGAATTAAAAATAATAATCTGTACCATTGCCTGACGAAAAATCAGATATAGCACTCCAGCACGTTAGGACAAGTTAGCCTAGGTCTTGTATTTCATATCTAGGAAAATCTGTGGGTGTTGTGTATTCCCTTAAATGTTTCACCGATGAGAAACACTTTTAACTAGTACATAGTAAAAATTAAATCCATGTAATTTTTTTACTATTGGAGATTTAATTATGAAACATCTCAAGATTAAATTTATTCCAATAATCATTACAATGATGAAAAAATTCCTCGCTTCAATAATTGATTTATGCTTCATTTAAATGTACGGAGTAGTTTCAATATAATTTCTTATTAGCTCTAATGACAAATTTTAAAATAGCAGGGCTTTGAAATAAAGATGAAAATTTGCCATACAAGTTATTACATTTAAATGGACTTAATATTTAATATTTAAAAATCATTTGATGTAAATAGCCATCATGAATCACTGCAAATATGCTTAGATGTAATTAAACTTTTTCTTTACCCATATCTATTTGCTTCATAATATATTACTTTATTTCCTCTTTTTATTTTTTTAGATCTTCAAGAATTTGAATGGGAAAACCACAATTTTCTTCTGACATCAACATTGCTTATTTAGATTTTCGCTACTGTATTGGTCAATAAATTAGATGCCATGTCAGACGTTTTGGCTTGTGTTATATATATGCTATCATTTTATACATAATGCTAGTATTATCTCCCTGTTTGGAAGTTATGATCATGCTGTATTATGTATTCCACTAAAAACCAAAGACAAATAGAACATAAAGATATGATTTGACAGAAAACTGTGACATTTCTAAAATGTTTTGAAGTATAATGGCAGAAATTTATGGCAGAAATTTCAAATATATATAAATCTTTCTTTGACTGGTCCCATTCTGTAATTTGTTTTCCTTACCTATGAAATGTAAAGGCAAACATTATCCACGACAGGATCCTACAGGCATGGCCAGGAGACAGCTCAGTCTTTTGAGACACCTGAACCACCATTCTCCCAGTTTAAGTCACAGCTGTTGTAGTACATGGAGTTCATTTATGAGCTGAATTTACACCATCCACTATGGATGCTAAATAATAAATCCTGGTATTTGGTAGGTACTTTACTAAAGCAGAAGCCCAAACACTGTATTACCTGTTTAAGCTTAGGCACACATGACAGCTTTTCTGTGTCAAAACTTTTGTGACCATACACACCTGTTGACAGGGCTGGGCAGGCAGCTCTCTGATGTCAGCAGTAGAAAGTCCATTTCTACACAAATTAAACATATGTTTGTATTAGAAATGCTGTGGCTTTACTGCCAGCTCTTTCAGAAAATTGCCTGAGTTCCATGTAAATCTTTAACTGAGATTATGTTATTGTTTCAGGTTGAAACTTAGTTTCTTTACTGTTTAGACCATAATTTTTATATGAAGAGTCTAAAAGTAATGCCAGAAACAGGGGAATGATTAGGAATGGTACACCTGAAATAATTTAACTTAACCAGAAACAAGTTTCAGAGATTTTTGAGGAAGAAAGCCACTGACGTACAAAACCTGCTTAATTCTAATCAGAAATGGCTTCATTACGTGAGTTCCACTTAGAAAACAGGAGGAATTTAGGAATATAGTTCGGTCATGTAGAAAGAAAATTAGAGAGACAAAGGCACAATGTGAACTGAATCTTGCCACCTCTGTGAAGGATAACAAAAAATCCTTCTACAGATACATCAACAGCAAAAGAAGGGGCAAGGAAAACATCCAGTCTTTACTGGACATGGGCGGTAATTTAGTTGTCAAAGATGAAGAAAAGGCTGAGGTATTTAACACCTTCTTTACCTCAGATTTCAACAGAAAGACAGGTTACCCTGAGGACAGATGGCTTCTGGAGCTTATAGAATGTGACAAGAATCTAAACAGCCCCCCTGTAATCCTGAAGGACACAGTCAGTGACCTACTGAGATGCCTGGATCCCCACAAGTCTATGGGACCGGATGGGATCCACCCAAGGGTGATGAGGGAGCTGGCAGAAGAGCTCGCCAAGCCTCTCTCTATCATCTACCAACAGTCCTGGCTCACGGGGGACATCCCAGATGATTGGAAGTTGGCGAATGTCACGCCAATCCACAAAAAGAGCCGGAAAGAGGACCCAGGAAACTACAGGCCCATCAGCCTGACCTCAGTGTCTGGCAGGTTATGGAACAGATCATCCTCAGTGCAATCACACAGCACCTGCAGGACGGGCAAGGGATCAGACCCAGCCAGCACGGGTTTAGAAAGGGCAGGTCCTGTCTGACCAACCTGATCTCCTTTTATGATCGGGTGACCCGACTGGTGGATGAGGGGAAGGCTGTGGATGTGGTCTACCTGGACTTCAGCAAGGCCTTTGACACCGTCTCCCACAGCATTCTCCTGAAAAAGCTGTCAGCCCACAGCTTGGACAGGGGCACTCTGTGCTGGGTTAGGAACTGGCTGGAGGGCCGGGCCCAGAGAGTGGTGCTGAACGGGGCTGCATCAAAATGGCGGCCGGTCACTAGTGGTGTCCCCCAGGGATCAGTGTTGGGCCCAGTTCTGTTTAATATCTTCATTGATGATTTAGATGAAGGGATTGAGTCCATCATCCGCAAATTCGCAGATGACACTAAGCTGGGGGGAAGTGTGGATCAGCTGGAAGGCAGGAGGGCTCTGCAGAGGGACCTGGACAGACTGGAGAGTTGGGCTGATTCCAGTGGGATGAGGTTCAACACGGCCAAGTGCCGGGTCCTGCACTTTGGCCACAACAACCCCATGCAGCGCTACAGGCTGGGCACAGAGTGGCTGAGAGCAGCCAGGCAGAAAGGGACCTGGGAGTCTGGATTGACAGGAAGCTGAACATGAGCCAGCAGTGTGCCCAGGTGGCCAAGAAAGCTAATGGCATCCTGGCCTGTATCAGGAACAGCGTGGCCAGCAGGTCCAAGGAAGTGATTCTGCCCCTGTACTCAGCTCTGGTGAGGCCACACCTCGAGTACTGTGTCCAGTTCTGGGCCCCTCAGTTCAGGAAGGATATCGAGGTCCTGGAGCGGGTCCAAAGGAGGGCAACCAGACTGGTGAAGGGACTCGAGCACAGACCCTATGAGGAGAGGCTGAGGGAGCTGGGGCTGTTCAGCCTGAAGAAGAGGCAGCTCAGGGGAGACCTCATCGCTCTCTACAACTCCCTGAAAGGAGGCTGTAGCCAGGTAGGGGTTGGTCTCTTTTCCCAGATGACTTTCAACAAGACAAGAGGGCACGGTCTTAAGCTGTGCTAGGGGAAGTTTAGGTTAGATATTAGAAAGAATTTCTTTACGGAGAGAGTGATCAGGCATTGGAATGGGCTGCCCAGTGAAGTAGTGGATTCTCTGTCCCTGGAGATATTTAAAAAGAGACTGGATGTGGCACTCAGTGCCATAGTCTAGCAACTGCAACGGCAGTTCAAGGGTTGGACTTGATGATCTCTGAGGTCCCTTCCAACCCAGCCAATTCTATGATTCTATGAACATTAACATACCCCCCCCAAAATTTGAAAGGTAAGTTATACTGGAGTTCTACTGGGACCTGAAACCTGCTCTGATCAATATAGATGATTTGGGAATGGTGATGAATAATTTGGTGGCAATTTTCCTTATGCCACTGGGTCATTAGTAGCTTATATTAGTGTTGACTGAACTGCAAAAAAACTCCTAAGACAGAGTGACTGGGTAATATACGTCAAATGAAACCCACTGTCAGGAAATGTAAAGCAACGTGCCTAGGGAAAAAACAATCTTAACTTCACAAATAGGATTGATGGTCCCTGTCTGAATGTTGCCACTCAAGAACAAGTTCTCAAATTTATAATATTTACAGTTTAAAGATGACAAACATCTTTGTGGTCAGGGATCAAACTTAGTATTAGGAATTATTGAGAAGGAAATGTATAACAAACTAGTGTAAATCTGTTTTTCTTCTGTATCCTGTAGGTGCTTGTCATACCTAATAGCTGTGCATAAGGCAAAAATGAAAAAAGAGAAAAGAAAGAGTTAGGAGGGTGATCAAGGGTGCTGAATGGCTTCCCTGTACAGGACATCCTGATAGACTGGGACTCTTAGGACGGAAGAAAGAAATTCTATAGACTGATGTTAAGTGTTATACAAATTGACCAAAAGTCAGCATAAGGGGAAAAGGGAAGAACTGGAGTAACTGCTCTCTTTGTCCCAGTAGAAGAAGGAGCAATGTGTGAATCTAGCAGTTGGGACGTCCAGAATAAGAACAAGGGAGCCTCTGCCCCAGGTGTACTTCAAATCTACTCCTTAGTATTAATCTTTGCAGTTTATCTGGGGTTAGCATGAAACTGGGCATGTAATATTTACTTTAGGAAGTCTCTGAGATAGAAATAGTGGACAGCTGAGACAGTCTTTCAGGTAAATGTGCTTGTTTCTTCTACATTTTGTTGTTTTATTTTTATAATTTTTTTAGGTTACTGCCAGAAGCAGGATACAGGCTAGATAAATGGACCTATGGTTTGACCATGTGCATTTGTTCTTAGCTACCTGTGCTAATTTACAAGAAGTATTAGAAATGGTAGTATATGACCTGGGACTTCTTTTTGTCTTTTTAAATTTGTAAAGAATTTCTTTCCTTTTATAAAAGATAAATATTCACTTCTATATTTATATTATATTTTTCTTTGCAGGAAAATAGTAGCAGTATTTTCCCTTGTCCAAAAGAAAACAGCAGGCTGTTGTTTGTTTTCTTGTGGAATGCATCTTCATCAGAATTTTCATGTGGCATAATTTACTTTAGAGCAATGGTGTTCATTAAGAAAGATAGAGCTTCTTTGACAAAGATGACCGCTCAGTAGAGATGGAAACAACTTTCTTTCTGACAAATAGTTTTGAAAATTCTGTGTGGCTACTTTTACTCAGATACTGCCTGTCATGCTTATATTTTTTTGCAGTGACTTCCACTTGCCATAACAACAGAAGTTTAAACAGTATTTATGTGCTGCAGGCATAGAAGTGTACATAAACATAAAAGAAAGTAACAGAATGCAGGTTGCCAATCACATCATTCAGTTCTCCCCAAAGCTTCCAGATAGTTTTACTTTGCTAAAAGTTTATTTCTTTTGTAGCTTTCTGTGTTTTGAAGGATCTATATTTTCTGTGAAGGAAGTTAGTTGTTTTCCACATGGAAAAGCCAATCGAAGAAAAGATTTCTTCTCTTAAAAGCACATATGTAGCTTATACCAATACTGCAAGTACCCATTTCTGTTGTCTGTTAATACACTACGGACTTGAACTTCTCTAAGAAAAAAAGAAAAAAAAGTTAAAAGCCAATTTTAACCATTTAAAGTTCTTGATTGAAGGCCATTGAAGTGTGTTCAAGAATGGGCTGGAGAGCTACACGTGTGAATATATCTGTCATGCTAGCTAGTTTTAAAATATTTGCACCTTTTTCATAAAGGTTGCATAAGCAGAAGAAGCAGAGATATTCTGCCTTGAGCATTTGTTTCTCAGAAACTCAGAAAGAGAAGTTGGAGATGTGAGGGAGTTTAGCCCTAAGAAATAAGCATTTTAAAATTCCCTTTATGTAGATGAGAAGTATTTCTGGCCTGGCAGCTCTCTAACAAAAACCAACAAATGGAAGATAATCATGAGCAAAAAACATGAAAAAAAGTCGACCTAAGAGAAAATTATATAAACTGACAAGAAGCACAGGGGAACAGTAATGTGTATTGAAGAAAGGCATATATTAAAGCACATGCAATAAGTTCTGGAAAAAATTGAAATAATATACTTATTGTAGGGGAATATTAAAAACAGGTCACCTCAAAATATGGTCTGAATTAGTCCACATCTCCTGATGACCTTTATACTTCAGTCTTTAAAAAAATACAGTATTGTGTTTATGTTGAATTTGTATGTGTGTCCATGACTTTGTCCATAACTTTGCCAACATCTTAACAATTTATCACATTTAAACACTACTGTAAAGCTATCACTAGCTATTTTTTCAAAGCAAACACTGCAAATATAATTTCCTCTCAAAACCAACAGTCTTAAAATGCATGTATGTGCTGCATGTCTGGTGGAACAACCCAAAACCTATTGTGGCTTTATAAGTTTCTGATTTCTGATTAAAATTACAGTATGTTCATCTAATTGCCCTAATAATCGTCTTTCACAACTATATTCTGTAAAGTTTTCAAAACACAATCATCTGGGCTTTATTTATTTATATATAATAATATGGAATTTATGGCATCTTGTACTTTTGGAGCAGCAACAGCTAAATCTCTGATCTAACACAGTTCAGGTTTTTTAGTCTAAAATATGAATTCTGAGATTATCCATAGAAATAATAAAATGTTATATTAAAGCAGGGACTATCAAACAATATACTAACTTATACATTAAGCTGATCATTTAATGTTCACCATGCCTGAACATAAAGAATTTTATAGCATAAGGTCAGGTAATAATTTTAAGCCATGTATTTTTTAAGATGGTGTAACAGTTAAAACATTTGAAATGCGATATATATGTTTTTGGCATGATAAAACAATTTGAAAGATGTCAACTTGAATCACACAACAGTGATTATTTACTAATGTAAGATAGATTCACTTTGATTTTAATAAGAAAATGCCTGGCCTGAAGTCACACCTTCATATGCATCTAACAGTGCTCTCATTTTATCATATTTTAAAATTCCACACCTCATATTTTCTGTTTCCTTATATGGATGGTGCTAATGACACACATAGTAAACCTTCTATTAGCTTTGTACTTCAATAGGATTTGTTTAATTTCAGCTGTCAAACAATATGCAGGAAAAAAATCCACTTTTTTGATAACCCCAGGATTTAAAATGCATTATCAGTATGACAGCAGTAAATGTTTTCCAAACAATCTTATTTATGGGCCGTGTTCTTTCTTGGAATATATACAAATCTGAACAGCATGTGAAATCCCTCATTTGTTTGCCATAAATTGTTCATGTTACTGATGGAAGATTTATTATGTAAGAGTGGTTGAGTCTCCCAGCATTGGTACCATTGATATGCAATGTTTTACCTCAGCTCCCTTATTCAAATCTATCTGGAGCTGATACTATCTGAGAGGTGTTGCCAGATATTGAACTTGTTCCGTAACCAATTCTGTGCAAAATGTGTATGCAAGTCCACTGCCTCATGGAGAGATATTTTAAACATATTACATGCATAAACATATTATATTGTATGTAACACCAGCAATGAGAATGGACTTCTCACCCCTAGAATGGATGACTTAATTTCTCCTCTATTCTCAATTCATTGTTGCTCTTTGTACTCTGAGAATGGTAAAGCTGATCCTACCACTGAAGTGTCCAGCAGACACTTTACTGAAACTACAGACAATCTTTTCATAGGCATAGAGATTTACTTAGCTTTTATTACAAGGAGGATATTTCAGTGAAAATTAATCACTGAAATGTCCCCCATTCTCTTCCAATGTTTTGCAGCTCTGCTCTCCATTTACATGCATGGTTCTATTCAGCACTGTTGAACAAAGAAATTTTTGCAGTCTCTCACTGCAATGAATATTATCAATTTTATAGCATAGGCATAGAGTAAAAATAATACTTTATTACGATTGGTTTATGTTTATAAAATTACAGTTTTTTTAATGACATTCATAAACTCTTCATAATCATCGTGCCCAAGACTCTGGTATTACCTAATATCATATAATAAATGTAATCATGTCTATTGACTGGAAAAATTATTGCACATTAATATATTACCAAAATCAGACAGTATGGTATCCATGCTTCTTGTGATTTTACTACAGCAATGTGCTAATGTTGGAGGACTGTGATGGGTTTTTTTCTAAAAAGTAATGTCCATCTGTCTTTACCCTACAAAGACATTCAATAGTGAGAAAACAAGGTTTTTTTTCCAACTGCATATGCCTTGTTCAGAGGAGGCTACAAAGATATTTTGAATGCATCTTCTGCTCCATTGGAGTAAATGAATACTTGTAAAAACATTTTCTAGGCTTTGCTTTGTGAACATGAAGAAACTGTAGATACATGTCAGTAGTTCTGTAGCTTTGTAAAGGATCAATATAGTTTCTGATGCAGGACCTGGCCCTAAAGGCAGCTCTCAAGTACAAATCCCCAACTGCACCATGAGGCCTTTCTGCATAAAAGACCGTGCATCATTACATGTAGAGTGGCTACTCTCATGTGTGCTTTAAGCTATAGAAAAAACCACCAGGAGCCCAAGTCCCAAAGTACCAATATGAGTTTTACTCATTACAAAGTACTTTTGCACTTTGTATTCAGTTCATACCTCTCTTTTGTAGTTACTGTACTTATTTCATATTAACTTTAAATATACCCAGAAATCCCACTGAATCAAATTTGTTTTGAATAGAAATGGATTCAACCAGAAGTTTGTTTTCCTGAGGTGGTAGCTTCATGTTTCCAAACACTTTCTGAGCCTTGTTACTTTTAGCTGTCTTACCACTCAGGTTTAACAGAAATGCTGACTCCTAAGGGCTAAGCAAATGCACAGTGCAGTGGATACAACTATTTGAAATTCCAGACTGGGAAAAGCAGTGGCTGCTCTGCTGTGTAATTGGAAGTGCCAAGGCTGCTCTGCTGGAATGGCTGCACTGTCACCACCAGGAATGGCCAATTCCTCGGGCTCTTTGGCTTTGTGTCTGCTCAGCTGTATTCAAAATCCTAAGTCCAGCCTTCACCATGTTAGAAGAAATTGTCTCTTTCTACTGTTACAGGCTTCTGATCGACTGCTACTGAAAAGAAACAAACAGGGCAGCTGTCACTTCTTCCTGAAGTCAAACTAATAATGTGCATTGTACAAAGAGATCACAGACATTGTGAGGTTATGCCCCATGAAACTGTCCTCTGCTTTTCATCTGCATTTCCTCTTTCTTACTGAAACGCAAACTAGCCTTTTCAAACTCATCCTTCCTGCAAAAATGTGGAAAAACTATAAATAATATTTTTCCTTATACTTAAAAAATATGTTCTAAAGGTTGGTGTCATCATGTAGATTTAATAATTCTGGATAGAAAAGCACGATCATGACAGGTCTGTATTTTCTTGGACATATTGCATTTGATTCTGAGCACTTTTTTAGCTTTTTAAATGTAATTTTGTGGGGTTTGAGCGTTTGTTTTTCATTATGTTAAACATAGAGCATCCATATGCTGCTTTCCTTTGGAAACTCTAAGAAATTATACAATCATTTAAATCTAGGCTATTTTATCACTAGTCATAAAATTCCTGTAGAAGAAGGCTTCTGCCGTATATATTTTTCTTCCTTGGTTGTTGCAAATGTGTGTTCTAACCAGTTTTCTTCATCATACTTTGTATGACAAAGTTGCTGCAGATAAGTCAATGTGCACAGGGTGTGAAACAGACTCTTCACTCCCGTGATATGCTCTATAACTCAAAAATCTTGACCACGGTGTTTAAGTCCTACCCTTGCTTCATGACCTTCAGGTTGGTAGAGCAAAATAGGAAGTATAACAGCTGCCTTCCAGAGTGTAATCTTTATTGTAAGAATAATACATGAGATCTTACATGCTTCTATCACTTGCAAATGTTCTTGTAGCTCATTGTACAATATGTCAGATGAAATGGATTTCATGATCTTTTGTATAATGCATATGTTCCAATAGTAATTTCAGACCTAATTTATTTCCCTAGAAATTCATTCATCTCTTGGATGCCATTTTTAACCATCTCAACTTTCTGTTATACAAGCACAGGGGGTAAATACTTTACTTACATGTATTTTGTGAATACACTGGAATATGTGCTCCCATTGGATTTTGTACAAGAATTACAGTATCTAAGAGTAAATTATATTTTAGGAGTATTTTTCTTTTATTTCTATCATACAAGCCCTTTTTCTGTTCAAATACCAGTAGTTATTTAGCAGTTGTGTTTCACTTCAATCTTGTTGATATAACTAAAAATACTTTAGAAGTTATAGTTTTTCCCAGCTAATTCACCTCTCTGTAAATGCCAAAGCTGACTTAGTGTCTTTTTGTATACATGTATAAACTATTGGGATTTTTAACATTAGCTGCAAGCATGTCACTGAAAATAATTATTGCATTATTCCTTTTGTATTACTCTATAGGTTGTTGATGGATGATAGATGTAGGAAGTGAGGAAAAAGGAATCTGCCATATTTCATTGCCTGAAAATTCCAAAGAGCTTCTAAAACCTGGGCACAGTTGTTCTTATGCTTTTGCTTTTAAAAGGAAGAATAAGAGAATAGGGGATTAAGGTAGCCAAAAGAGCTTTTAGAAACTATGTTTCACTGAGAAGAGTGGCATCCTGGCAAGAAAAAATATATTAAGCTTCAGGCCATTGTTGGGTAAAAAAACATTTTGGCCAAAAGCAATGTAGAAAATTACAATGCTGGAATTTCCTTTTTTTTCCCTTGGAAGAGAGGGCTTTTTAGAGAACAATATAATTGGCAAGTTTAAATACCTCTTACATAGTAGAATCAGTTCATCTATTTTTTTCTAAAACTATTATAATATTTTAGTTTCATCCCTTTGCCTTACTAAGGAAGTATGGGCTGAGTATGGCTCTTAGGCTTCAACAGTTACAGTGCAGTTGCCTTCCCTTAGATTATCAAGTAGTGTCTGTAACTCATATCTACAGTTTCATTCTCCACACACTCCTCTATAATATTCTAGTTCTTATACTTGTCAATTTGTTGTATAGAAGTCTGTTTAAGACATTACCTCTAGAAACATGTTTTGGTAATAACGTGGAATGAAAGAATTTTAAAAATTAATGAAATAATTGACTTCTTTTTCATCCTAAGGTGTAAGGCAATCAACACCTTGGATTCTGAAAAAAAAAAAAGATTTTTTACATCTTTCTGGAAATTACGACAGAGAAAAGAATCCCAGTAAGTTTTAAAAAAATAACTTCTAATTCAGGATTCTAAAAGAGTACCAAGGTTAAAAAACTCCATGCAATAAAGTAGATCGAAAAAAATCTAGTAAGAACTATTGGTTGCCCAGATCTCAAGTAGGAAAAATTATAAAGTGTAAAAATAAATACCCAAAACACATCTGAGTAGAAGTGTAGGCTGTAACAAGGGGTGTGTTCATAAGCCCCAGCTTATGAAAGCATCAGTTCCCCAGACTCTCTTTCTAACAACATAGAAATAATTTATTTCAGCTCAGACTTGAAATATCTTATACTTTAAAATATTGATTCACATGAAGTCCATCCGAGAGGATGGTGCCATTACTCAGCAAGTGTTACTACTGGTGCCTGAATCCTAGATACCTATCAGAAGGTTCAGTAGCTGGAGTTGGCAAGTCACAAATGCCAGCTGCAGGAATTTATATATAGAGACACTGGAGTCAGTCTGGAGGAGGTATAAGCTGGGACTGCCCTACAAATTACTATGCCCTACAAATGAGGGAACCAATTGTTAGTGTACCCAATGACATATACATATGAGATGTATGTATGAATATGAGTGGAAGAGTTATATATACAGCTGTTCCCAGTGCAGCACTTAAGTGTTACATAAATTTTAGTATTCCTGCCTTGATGGGGTAATAATGGGCTATACTTCTTTGGGTGTCTCAGCCTCTGTTCACAGTTTCCTGGTAAAGAAATCAGGGCAGTTAAAGAAGGCTCAGAATTAATATTCTTTTCTCTGTTTTAACACATGAGTGTCTCAGTGTTAATAATACCTAGAAACTTAAAAAGCATATGTAGTCTTGCAAACACCCTTTCCATAATTTTTCTCAGCATCTGAGAAAAGAGCTGAATATGTTCCCTGCTATCCCTGTCTTTTCAGTGCCTGAATTTGTGAAGAAGCATATGATAGTACTACCCACTAGTTCATATTTTTCATACTTTAAGTAAATTTAGGCTATATCTTGAGTCATACCAGTCAATAAGAATGTGAACTGTGACAAGTTTTTTCCAACTGGACACTTTGTGTACCTCTAAAGTTTTCTATTTTGTATTAGCACAATCTGAACAGAATATCTGAACATAAGGACTGCGAGTGGTGAGGCCAAATGGCAGGCACAGAGGAAATCCCAAGCCTGGATTCACAAAGGTGAGGTCAGGCTTGGCCAACACAACATCCTCCTCCCATGAATGTGCAGCCACAGCCAACTGCTCCTCCTCATGTCTGTAGGATCCCTATTCTGTGTGTTTGTGAGTGGACAATTCTGCTACGTGAGCTCTTAGGTCTGAAAAGTTTGCAGGTAAATTCACCTGTTACATATGCCCTTCTGACACGAATTTCTCTTTGTCTCTAAGTCACTGATGTCTCTCGACTCTTTGTAGCTTTTGGATTCAAAGGAGACAAGAAGACATCCTGTTCAGTTTGTCTGACTTCTGCTCACACATGCACATTTACAAGAAGTGAAAAAGTAAGGACAACTTCCATTATATATACATGAAGTGTTTTGGTTTGCCAATATGTGTTGGAATATTTCCCAAACTGGAAATCTCAGTGTTCACCAGGATCCTTAAATAAAATGAGGAATTATTTTGACAATTTCACTGCTGCCTAGTGTAAGTGCCTGTCATTTGTGTTACTATTACGGATCACAGACTAAGATGTTTTCTGCATATACCTAAGTAAGAACAAGAAACTCTGGTAAAAAAAAATAAAATTGTGATGTCCTTTATAAAAATATATGCTGGACAAAGGAAAAAAATTGAGAAAAATGACCAAAGCATCGATACACATGTTTAAAACTAGTTAGGCAGATATTATAGAAAATTAGAAAGATGTAATCTTAAATATTGTACCACTGGAGTTATGTTTTTGAAAACAACCAGTGTAATTCAGTGATTCAGTGACGTGGTTGCCTCTATTGATAAGGTGTAACTGTTAGAGTGTCATGTTATAGACAATGAATGAGGTTTTCTCAAGTTTATTTTTTCCAACAAAGCTTTTCTGCTGGCTGTGTCTGCCCATGTATAAAATACTGTCACCACCAAAGCCATGTCATTGGATTATATTCAGTTTTTGTTTTACTTTTCAGTGCATCTGCATGGCATAATTGGGCAGCACTCTTCTGCTGTGCCTCTCCCTGATGGCAATGGTTCCTCAGCAGCTGCTGCACAGCAAGGATTCCCTTCCTCTCTGCACTGTTTACTTTTGATTCTTCCTGAATGTGATACATTTTGTTTTATGTCGTGTCACTGTTGTAATACTTACATAATGTGCTTAAGTATTGTTTAGATTGACACAGTGTTAGCACTAAAATTGAAAATAAAATGTCATTATTGGCAAGAACAACTGTTTTCATGCACATCATTTTCTGAGCTTCAGTTTATTAATCAGGCTAAGCGGGAGTTTTATACAAATGGGAGCATTTTTTCTTGAAGTACTCTATGGACTTTAGATTTCCATCATAACAGAATTGAATAGTATAATGTAGCAGAAATGTTTGATGTGATTAAAAACTGTTTATTCTGGGTTTGTAATTGATTTAATTGTAACATCTAGAGGGCTGCAATTTTGAAAAGTTTCAGCCCTGATTGCCTATTATTCACATGACAACGCTGAAATGAAATGACACCATAGTAAATGAAAACATAACAAATAACTCTGGTGGTTCAATAACATTTTGAAAGAAAATCAGTAGATGTTCTACAGAAATCACCTACAGAAACAGCAGAAAGAAAAGCCCATGTTTTAAAGCAGCTTTTGTAAAACCCAGCTAAACTATCATAGTGTTACTTACCCAGTAAAGCTGTTTTGATTGTCTTCTATAGTATTAAATAATACCTGATGGTGAAGTGCAATCAGATATTAGGAAACAAGGATTATTATTATCTATGCTGAAACAAAACAGCTGCATATCCCTGCCTCTGCCCTCAGCCTTTAGTACCCTCCATGTAAAAGTCAAATGTAAAATCCACCAAGGTCACTGGGAACCTACAATTGCTTAGATTCTGAACTTAAAAAAATTTATCTGGTCCCTGATCCCACACCAAGGCTGGGTCTTTATAATTGGTTCTGCACAATATCTGGAAGCTCTTCCTATGGACTGAGTTTATAGAATAGGAAAGCCCTGGATACAGTACATTGCAGCTCTGCCTCATTAATTGTATTATGCATGGTATGACTCCCTTCATTCCTGTAAAAAAAAAACCAAACAAAACTAAGATTCAAATTATCAACTATAAAAATTATGAATATTTACAAGAAATGTTTCTCTAAGAAAAAAAAAAAAAGAAAATCACTTTAGAAGTTTCAAATACCAGAATGAATATTTTTTCATGTTTTAAGTTATTGGACTGACATATTTTACAAGGATTTTTCTTCTCCTTGATAGATGTATACGCTACATTTTGTAATGAAATAATAGGAAAAAGTTGCTTATCTTATGTCGTTACTAGTTATTATATACATTTCTATTTATACCTGAAGGATAAAAAATAGAATTCTGGAATTCAAACTTTCAAACATTAAGTAATATTCAATCCTTTTGCTGTTGCTTCATCACTGTTACTGTAATAAACTTTTTGTGTCTAATGGGATTTTATGTAATTGCTCTGAAATATATATAAAGGCCAGTAAACTCCATTGCCACATTACAGTGGTATAAACCTAGACTCACATAGCTATTTTCTGCAGTTCCTTAGTGCTTTATCTGTATTTAAGCTTACATAAAAGCTTTACATATTGTGCTTATACTAATTTTTCTACACACACACACACACACACACACACACACATACACCCTGCTTAACTGTATTGACTGAAAATCAATTCTGATTTTCCCTAATGATTAGAATCATGTTAAAATTTTTCAGATTTGCTTAGATGACTGTGATTGGATCTTTAAGGTGTGGGTTTTTTAAACTTTACTAGATGTAGTCAACCTAATCTCCAAAGAGAAAATAATTTTGTAACTGTTTTTAATTCACATTAGGAGGTGATGTGTTATATTTTTTTTCTTTATTAATTCTGTTAAGTATTTACTGAGAAAAAATTTAAAAGTTCTTCCCAGATGACACTGGATTAAACATTTGCTTTTGTTTCATCAGTGTTAAATGGTTTGTGTAGCCGTTTCATTGAGCAGGTCTAATTCTCTTGGTCCTTGGAACAAGCACTTAAAAATTTAGTGCAAAGGTGTTCTATCATTGAGAGGTATTTCATAATCTTGCATGGCAAAAAGGAGCCTTCAGATGTTTGTATTATCCAAAAAGGAAGCAAAACATATCTCTCAACAGACTTCCTCTGTACATAAACAATACAACTTTTAAAAATTCAGTATTTTTTAATGTTTACTGATGTGATTTAAAGTATTCAGGAGTTAAAAAGAAAGGCAGAAAACTGTCAAGGAAATTGAGACTAAAGATATTCTGTTTTATTTCTGTACTGATTATTCTGAAAGGGAGTTGTTGCTGGAATAGTAATACTACCAAGGGCAATTGGTCAAAAAAATGGGAGTACAAAAACGTTCATTGAAGTGAAAGTGGCACATTACTACGTATACTTTGCAGTCTCAAATCACAGATGAGGGGTTAGGATATATAAGAATAAATATAACAGAATGTAAGATTTAACGAAATCCTTTGAAAATGTCATCTTTGGTACCATAAAATATGTATGACTAATTTTAAACTCATTTTGATTTTGAGAACCTCTGAGTCATTTAAAACATAATATCCTATTTTGTCAATATGCATTCAGTGACACATTCCCAAGAATATAATATGTAGCTACTTTAGCATTCCTGAATAAAGGTTAAGTAGGTCTTATGGTGCTTTTGAACACTTGAAAATGTTCAGAAATAAAGGGATCCATTGTTGCATAGTGTCAGAGAACAAGATGTGGTCTAATCAAATATGATCCTATCTTATGGACATAAATGTTCCTCTGCACACTGTACAGTAAAATTACTACAGATGACCTGTTAGAGGTTTCTGATTGTTCTTATCCTTTTGCTTTTTTTGTTACCCTAGAGTAAGATCACCTGCTCATTTGCACTGCTCATTAACTTATATAAGGAAGGGCTCATGTAATAAAAAAGAGAATATCTCCTATAGAAGAGTACCAGAATGCCTTATTTTACAAAGCGTACCTGCCACATAATTTCTGTAAACTCTCTGTAAAACATCCTTCTTAGGTAGTCATTGCCTTCAACAGAATCTGGAAATGATATTGGTATCTGGGCCAGTGGTCACAGAAGAGAAATTATAAGGAATTGACATAGGTGATGCTTCTACAAGACCTATGGCCCTTCCTTGTAGTGAAATGAGGCAACCAGGTGCCACTAATTGCCAGGCAGTGGGCATGAGCTTGTGTTAAGCCCACCTGTGCCTGATT